>NW_024070212.1:33997968-34176638 GCF_014754425.2 Oryx dammah
TGTGTGGGCGTGTGTGTCTGTGTGTGTGCGCGTGCGTGTGTGTGTGTGTGTGCGCGCGTGCGCGTGCGTGTGTATGTGTGTGGGCGTGTGTGTCTGTGTGTGTGTGTGATGGTGACAGCTGGCTAGGGACCCTGAAAACTAGTTAGCAGACCACCCCTGAATACACACCATCACCTAGCTGGGCCTGGCAACCCAGATGATGCATATGAACATAACTGCTTACTAATTTAAAGTCTTTATTTGAGTTATATTTATTAAAATCACCAACTTCTGAGGTAATTTAATAATGAAGACGTTGATATATTAACATAAGTAAGAGGATATGGTGACGATTTAATGTAAATTTCCATATGAGTTCATTGGTTACCAAGGAATGATTATTATTTATTCTTTTATGCAGATAAAATTGCATCATCATACATTCATCAATTTATTAAGAAATATGTCCATTATAAAAGTGGGGACCTCTTAGAGTAATGGAAATAAAAACAAAAGTAAACAAATGGGACTTAGTTAAAGTTAAAAGCTTCTGCACACCAAAGGAAACTATAAACAAGATTAAAAGACAGCCCTCAGAATGGGAGAAAATAATTGCAAATGAAACAACTGACAGAGAATTAATTTCCAAAATATACAAGCAGTTCATGTAGCTCAATACCAGAAAAACAAACAACCCGATAAAAAAATGCGCCAAAGACCTAAACAGACCGAGGAAGACATGGAGATAGCCAGTGAACACATGAAAAGGTGCTCAACATTGATTATGATGAGAGAAGTGCAAAGCAGAACTACAATGAGGCATCACCTCACACCAGTCAGAATGGCCGTCATTAAAGAAATCTATAAGCAATAAATGCTGGAGAGGATGTGGAGAAAAGGGAACCCTCTTACATTGTTGGTGAGAATGTAGATGGATACAGCCACTGTGGAGAACAGTATGGAGATTCTTTAGAAAACTAGGAATAGAACTATCATCTGACTCAGGAATCCCACTACCAGGCATATACCCTGAGAAAACCATAATTGAAAGAGACCCTTGTACCCCAATGTTCATTGCAGCACTTTTTACAATAACTAGGATATGGAAGTAACCTAGGTATCCATCGACAGGTAAATGGATACAGAAGTTGTTGTACATATATTTAATGGAATATTACTCAGCTAGAAAAAAGAATGCATTTGAGTCAGTACTAATGAGGTGGATGAACCTAGAGCCTATTATACAGAGTAAAGTAAGTCAGAAAGGGAAAGACAAATATTGTATATTAACGCATGTGTATGGAATCTAGAAAGATAGTACTGATGAACCTATTTGCAGGGCAGCAGTGGAGATGCAGACATAGAGAACAGTGTGGGAAAGAGAGGGTAGAATGATTTGAGAGAACAGCATGGAAACATATACATTACCATATGTAAAACAGATCACAAGTGGGAATTTGCTGTGTGACCCAGGGAGCTCAATGCAGGGGTGACAACCTAGACGTGGGAGATGAGGTGGAAGGGATAGGATGGGAGATCAGAGGGGGATTCAGGAGGGACGTATGTATCAGTTCAGTTTAGTCGCTCAGTCGTGTCTGACTCTTTGTGACCCCATGAATCGCAGCACACCAGGCCTCCCTGTCTATCACCAACTCCCGTAGTTCACTCAAGCTCACATACATCGAGTCGGTGATGCCATCCAGCCATCTCATCCTCTGTTGTCCCCTTCTCCTCCTGCCCCCAATCCCTCTCAGCATCAGAGTCTTTTCCAATGAGTCAACTCTTTGCATGAGGTGGCCAAAGTACTGGAGTTTCAGCTTTAGCATCATTCCTTCCAAAGAACACCCAGGACTCATCTCCTTCAGAATGGACTGGTTGGATCTCCTTGCAGTCCAAGGGACTCTCAAGAGTCTTTTCCAACACCACAGTTCAAAAGCATCAATTCTTCGGCACTCAGCTTTCTTCACAGTCCAACTCTCACATCCATACATGACCACTGGAAAAACCATAGCCTTGACTAGAAGGACCTTTGTTGGCAAAGTAATGTCTCTGCTTTTGAATATGCTATCTAGTTTGGTCATAACTTTCCTTATACCTATGACTAATTCATACTGATGTATGGCAGAAGCCAGCACAACATTGTAAAGCAATTATCCTCCAATTAAAAAAACTGAAAGAAAAAAGCTGTGGAGATACATAGATGAAATAAATGTAGTCTCTGCTCTCAAAAATATTTCTCTCGTGTATCATTGGTTGGGCAAACAGATATAGTCCAAATAGTTGTTATCACAGGTGTGAGTCTGATGCTACAGAATATGTAGGATGTACATGTTTTTACAACTTAGCCCTAAACATATGAACTTAATCATTTCAGTACTTATATGTAATCCATTAAAGTGCCTCATCATGGAGAAAATAAAACAAAAACAAAAACCCTGTAACTTTCAATGTTCCTAAATTACTATATTTGTGATTAAGCAATTAAAAAACTTATTTTCTAAAAATGAATTGCAGACTGGCATATAATCAAAACGGAAATAATTGGCTTTTAGTTTACTGAAAACAGGGCAGTTTTAGTTTAGAGATTTGAACACAAAACTGGAGATGTGAAACGGCCCTCCTCCATTTTTGGCCTTCTTCCTGAGTGTCCTTTAGGGTTTTCATTTATCTGTAATAATAGGATCAAGATCAAAATTGTGCAGTCCTGAACTGATGCCAAGTGCAGTGTAATTATTTAATAAATATTCAGAACTCATCTGTAAGTATGGTCTTCAAAGAACAATGGAAATGATGCCCCTTCTATGAGGACCTACTGACTCATGAGCAAAAGGGATAAATAAAGTCCTCATAGAAGTAAAAATTATTCTTTTCTTTTAAAAGATATTTCCAGAAGATGTAAGATTTAATTGACCTAATCTTAAAAGACAGATGTAGTGGGAGAGAGGAGAGGATATGGTAAAACGGACAGAAATAGAAAACCCCAATAGGAGAGAAACTTAATTTATTATGGTTTCCCTTCCAGCCTGCCAGTTCTCCAAATGGGGGCAAGTTGGGAGGAGTTAGAATGACAAGGGTACTAGGCAGAGACCTGACTAAGTCTAAGCTGAGACAGCCCAGAAGGAAACCTCTGCTTTTACCTTAATATTTGTGGATGGGCTTCCTAGTGGTCTCTTTTGTGTCTTCAGAACTGTCTGTCAGCCTGTTAAGGACCACTCATAATTCAAGTTATGCCAAATGCTGAAATTCAGACTTTCCTTCAAATGAGGTAATGAGTGTCCCACAAAGAAAGGAGACTCTGGAAATGTCTTACTTTATCTGACGACCTGGCTACTGATGGGTCCAGTGAAAATGACAATATGTCAACATGTCTACGCGGTTATGAAGCTGTGTTAGAAATTTTTGCCCTTCCCACAAGACACCATTTCTCAGCTGAGATCAGAATAACACATTTCATAATAAGCTGTGGAGGTTTTTCCTGTTACGCAGCCTCAGTTAACACTAGTCCAATATTGCTAACAATTTTAGAGAAGTACATGCTTATTTTTTCAGATAAGAAAAAGGGAAGCAATCCTGTTTGCATCTATATCATTGAGAAGCGTCAAAGTGGTTTCTACATACATAGAGGAAAAGGAAGCCATACACTTTATAAAAAGAGTAGAGGGAAAAGAGAGTCTTGCAGCATTTTACTGTGAATTTTAGCAGCGTGACCTTTCAGTGTTTTCTTTCTGTAACATCAGTATCGATAGCATTGAAGTGGTAACAAGAGCCGCAAAGGTAAAAAGCAGCTTAGCTTCATCTGTTGTGATGGCTCTTGGTTAGGAAACTGTCTAGTCTAGAGAGCTCTGGCCTGATGTATAATTTTCAGGGTGTCTTAGACATGGTTGGTCTTAAGCTTTCTTCTCTGAGGGTTTTCTGCATCTTTATCGAGTGCTTTTCAACCTGTAGTAAGTAAGTAAGCTTTTGATGCATTTCTGAAGAAAGGGTGAGCATTGTGGCCGAAGACCGGGGACTGTGTCATGAGAATGTGTCACTTGTCACGGAACATACCTGAGAGAGGGGCTACGGAATATCTCCATACCGGGACTTTGCAGATGAAAATAAGAATTAATTGACTCAATTCTTGGCACCTGTTTCCTAATTTGCTAAGTGACCATTTTCAGTGAATCCCTTCTCTGTCTTTGCAGTGCCTAGGATGGAGCTATGGTTATGAATCTGAATTCTTTTCTCCTTCACTCTCTCCACTCCACCTATATTCAGTCAATTACCAGGTATTTCCTTTCCGTATTACTTTCTAGAGTTGTTTTTCTTTCTCCTTCTACTATTGTAATCCAAATCACTGATTTTTTCCTTATATGAACACGACACAGTCCTGTTCTTATCTCATCTGCCTCACACAATCTCCCTAATAAAGAGAAAACAAAAATAGTTAATTCTCCACACTACATGATGGAGCTAGTATAACATAGCAGTTAAGAATACAGGCTCTGTAGCCAGAATGTCTGGTTTCGAGTTACAGCTGCATTACTTTGACATATGCAGTTACATAAACCTGTTTAAACATCTAAGCCTCAGTATATATGAAAGAAAAAAAAAACTTCCCTGATTGAGTTAATGTGAAGATTAGAAGCTGTAAGCATTTAACATAGAACTTGGTATATAGCAAACACTCAAGAATAACTGAGGATTGCACTCTCCTATGTAAAACCTCGACTTCTCTTCTAGATAAAGCCTGCATCCATTGGGCTTGCTCAGTGAGTCCCAGCTCCTCTGTCCAGCCCTGCTCTCACTTCTCCCTAGAGAGCTGTGTCCATTCTAAACCCCTCCACTGCCCTCACCAGTCCATTCTTTGTCTTCTCTCACATTCATCCACATCCTGTGTGTTTACCTGGGCGTCCTCACACTCTGACTCTGGCAGGTCCCCTTCCCCTCCCTGAACACTGAGTGCTCCTTCTCTTTTTGTGACTGACTCCCACTCACCCTGCAGAGTCTCGTGGATCACTTACTCCAGAAAGCTGTCTCTGATACTCCGGGACTCCTGAGGGACCTCTGAATGACTTCTTCATAGCGTTTGCCATGTTGTCATGTAGCTACACGTTTCCTTGTTTGTTTGCTCTGCCTGATCTCTTCTGGTGGCAGAATTTGAATCATACTTGCTTTTTAAAAAATACTCAGTTCTTGGCAATTTCATTCAATTAATATATGTTCAGTAAATAAATACCCAACTGGGGGACATTTTATGAAGTTTTATGATACCTAGTACATAAAAGGCACCTCATTAATATGTGTTAAATGATAAAATGCTATTGAAACCTTTTGCCTATCCTTCATTTCTGTAACAATCATGCATGGATATATTTAATATTTTTAAATCCTTGAGTTATTTAATTCTGGTTTTAAAAGTCCTCATCCTAAATTCTGAAAAGCCCTGAAGTTCTCTTTTATGGGCTTCCCTGGTGGCTCAGATGGTAAAGCATCTGCCTGTAGTCCAGGAGACCTGAGTTTGATCTCTGGGTTGGGAAGATCCCCTGGAGAAGGGAATGGCTATCCACTCCAGTACTCTTGCCTGGAGAATTCCATGGATGTAGGAGCCTGGCAGGCTGCAGTGTGTCCACGGGGTCACAAAGAGTCGAACATGACTGAGGGACTAACACTTGTACTAAAAACTTAGCAAAGTTATATAATTTTTGGTCAAACATAAAGTATGGTTATGAAACGAAATAATGAAATGTATTTGTCTTTGCCCATCATACACCAGGTCTGAAGGCAGAGTTTTTGAGCTGCTAAATACAAAGGACTGTCAGTGTTTCAAAGACCAATAACATCTCCAAGCACAAAGAAACTCTTGTGTTCACTGGTCTTCAGTGAACTCAAGTTTTTTCTTTCTTAACAGTGTGAGATAAGAGTTGGCTTATTAGGCATGCCACAAAGAAAATGATAGGATTTGTTTACATTAACTCTTCCTGTTGCTGGTGATACATTGCTTAAGCAAAGGGTGGAGTTACAGGTTCATTTGATGTAATTGGCTCATGTAATTTGGGAATAGCTTGATGCTCAGACTTGTTCTCTAAATACTATTTACTATAACACTTGAAAAGGAACTGTTTGGAGAAGTGGCTGATTATAGAACTTGGGCAGAGAAAACATGAGGTGGGCCTAGGACAGTTTGATGTAATAAAACAAAGACTAATGGAGTCATGTCAAAAGGTCACAGAAGCCAGTTTGAAGAGACCCCCAGTGGCCAAATTCAGGACAATCTGAACATCCACAAGAATAATGATTGCAATTAATTATTACACAAGCAAAGATTTCAAAAAACGGAAGGGAGGAGGGCAGGGGAAGCTTGTTTTTCAGTGAGAATACCAGCCAATAAATGTGGAAGGAAAGATAGAATTTTGCTGTCTCAAAAGGAATAATTAAAGCAAGGGTTATCAGTGGATGAAAAGTGGTGAAAAATTATTGGGAAAAAGAACAGCCGCATGGTAACAAATTATTGCTCTCAGGATTTATTGATATAAAAGAGAACCTGTAACTTTACAATAGATACATGTGGCAGTAACCATCTTAGCCAAGTGATCAAGCCTAATGTCAATAATAATGGGTTACCCTAACATTTTGTGTCTTTTGATATGATGAAATAGGAAGTTCACAGTATAAAATATTTTTTCCAAAACTGTTTAACTTGTATCTTGATGTAGCTTTGGTTCACAGGAGATATAAATGATGGGGGAATTAATTCAGTGATACCATGAAGAAATAATTAGACACATCCAGAATACGGGACATTCTATAACATATCTAGGTCTGGACTCTTTTAAAATCAGTGTCATGGAAAAAAAAAAAAAGGAAAATTTTTAGATTAAAAATACTGCAAAAAATAAAACATAATGGGTAAAACTGAATTGGACCCAAGACTGGGTGTGGGTTTGGGGAAGCAGTTTAAAAAGACATTGGGTGGTCAATTGATGAAATTTGAATATGGGATGGATATGGAATAACATGGAATTATTGTTAATTTTCTGAGGCCCATAGTGGTATTATACATATTTAGGAAAGTGTCCTTATTCCTAGCAAATGCAGGCAGAGTTATTTAGGAGTGAAGTGCCATGATGTCTGAACTTACTTTCACATACAAATTTTTGTGAATAAATAGAGAAATGGCTGGCACACAAAAGCCCCTATGGCAGTATGTTACAGTTGTTGAGTAAACGGAATGTTCATTGTACTATTCTTTCAATTTTTCTTTAGGTTTGAAATAAAAATAAAAAATAAAAAACCAAAAGACTGGAAAAGGAAAGAGTTCAACATAGGAAAACAAAGCAAAAGTCTGGGATGGGTGGGCTGGCAGGCCCAGCTCTATCCAGGGCTTCTGTGATGACATTAGGGCCTGCTTCCTCCATCCCTCAACTTTGTTCTGTGCTTGCACAGGGCCATTAGCAGAAGTGTGATCCTAGTGTTACTAGCCAGTTTGGTGGTAACTATGAAAATCTCCAGCCGTGATTAATAGAGAAGCTTGTTTTATTCATTTTCAGTGTCCCCAGTGTCTGGAACATTGTAGGCATTCAAACACTGTTGACTGAAAAAATACATAAATAAAAGGGTGACCAAACATGATGACTGCCTGGAAATGCAGAGCGTACCAGTGATTTTCTTCAAATCCAGTAAATATTTGTGGAATTGAATTATTTAAGGGGCAAATAAGGTTAAGATTGATTTCAGAAGTCAGGGAAAGTTCTGTTTTTAAATAATCTCTTGTAATGCATTCAGTAATGACTGTATTTCTTTTCTTTTTTCTTTTTTGCTTTCAGTAATACTTTTCTGAATTAACGATCAAAGCCCTTGAATGGAGCTCTACGGTAGTTTTTCCGACACCGGGGAAAATTTGAGTTTGGTGTGAAATCTTCAGAGGGTAGCATGTGCAATTATGCTTTGTTCCTTGGTGAGCTATGAGTTGGGCACTTAATTATGTAAAAAATATTGCAAGAGCGCCGTTGCATAATCCCCAAGAGAGTAATTATTGTCTATCTTGGCAGAATGCAAGGCTTTTAATCTGTAAATAAGCAATTCTATGTGGAAGAGCTACATGCAGAGTGATTCTGTGTCATAAAGGTCTCTTATGAATTTTTAAAAATGAAAGCAGTAACTGAATGTGCAGATTGGCTGCTGCTTTTGTGCTTCAAAGGGTTTATGATGTTTCCCCTGTGGTTTTAACCCCTCCTGAAATATTTAAGCCTCAAGAAGGATTCCTGTAAAGGGTAAAACTATGTCTGGGTTAAGCCCATGCAAAACCTGAATGTTTCCAAAGTAGAAAAAGTAAAATGTGCTTTCTGCAAATTAAAAAACAAACCAAGTTGGAAAACAACAACAAAATAAAATGTTGACAGTGCTTTTTTTTTTTTTAAAAGCAAAGATGCAATAATAGGCTAATAGATTTCTCACCTATTGGAGGTTAATAACTTTATTTTTAATGTGTGCCATTGCAGCTATTTCCGAAATTCACTTTCAGAGTATGTGTGTCCTTTGCTTAGTTGGATCTGAATCTTAGATGCGGAAAGTAAGTTCTGTTGGTTGTTTAAGTTGTGATGGCGGCTGCCTTACCTCTTGTCCCTGTTGGTGTCAATGAGCTGAATGTGTTCTCCAGGGTCAGCTTCTGTGCCTGAGCATCAGACCCTTTTCCTTTGCCCTCTCAAGGACTTCATTTGGGTGATTGTGCCTCTTGCTTTCTAGAAACACATTGTAAACAGCTTCCATTGTTAAAAAGCCCTTCCTTGACCTCTCTTGCTTACTACCTCCTCAGTCCTCTGTTTTCTTGTGCAGCAAAACTCCCCAGAATCTATTGATATATTCTGTCTTTACTTTCTGTCTTCCTATTGTGTCTTGAAGCTGCTCCATACAGCATTTCCCCACCACTCTCCTCCACATGGAACCCGCTTTTGTCAGGATGCACCTATTTAGCATTCATACAGCCAGATGTCAAGGAAAACACCTGGTCAAATCTTATTTGAGTAGCAGCAGCAACTGACACAGCTTATCACTCCTTCTTTCTAGAAACACCTTCTTTACTTGGCTTCAGGGAAAGCCTCTTCACTTGGTTGTTCTCCTTCATCACTGGGTCCCTCTTTCTCAGCCCCTTTGCAGGCTCCTTTTCTTTTCCTGATCTAAGATGACCTGACCCCAGATCCTCTCCTCTCCTCTTTCTCTCAAAGTCATCTCAGATGATATCATGGTTAAAAATGTTTTGTATACTCCAAAGACCCTTTCAGGTTTATGTCTGTGGAGTACACACCTGTGCCCTGAACTCTGGATTTGTATATCCAGTTGTCTGCTGCCCCATGTTCCATGCATGACTAATAGGCATCTCCAATTTAAGAGTCAAAATTGAACACCTTCTCTTCCCATGGCTGTCTCTCAGCAGGATTATTGTAATAGCTTCCTATCCAGTGTTACTCCCTCTAAGCTTGCTCCAACCCCTTTTGATCTGTATTAAAAAAAAAAAAAAAACTCCGAAAAAAGAGCAGTAGGAACTGCTGTAGTCCAGGAGGAGATGGAACAGTAGCTGGGCTGGGTGTTGGAACAGAAAAGGGAAAAGAGAGAGGGTTATTAGATAGAGGAATGGCAAAGTTCAAGCATGGAGGCAGGAATGAGCATGGAGTAACGCGCGCCAAGGAGGATACCAGCCTGACTGCACAGGGGGGCACATAACAGAGGACCTGAAAAGCTCAGGTGAGAAGTTTGTACTTGATACGTCTGTGCATATTTTGAATAAAAGAGAGGGGCCTGTTTACAAACCTACACCTGAAACTTTAGCACCATGCTGTCCATTATGACAGCAACTAACCACACATGCCTATGGAGCACTTGAAATGGGGCTAGTCTGAATTGAGATATGCTGGGAATTCCCTGGTAGTCCAGTGGTTAGGATCCTTTCACTGCCAAGAGCATGGGTTCAGTCCCTTTGGGGGGGAACTAAGATCCCACAAACCATGTAGCACCACCCTTCCCCCCACAAAAAATAACAACTGAATTGAGATATGCTGTAAGTATACAATGCATATTAGTTTTCAAAGACTTAGTACCCAAACTACCAAAACAAATTTTGTTTAAATATTTTATATTGATCATTTGTTGAATATTAGTATTATTTTTAAGTTAATTAAGTATTATTAGAAAAAAATAAGCTACAAGGATATATTGTACAGAACACAGAATGTAGCCAACAAACTTTAAATAGAGTATAATCTATAAAAAAAATTGAATCATTATGTTATATACCTGAAAACTAATATAATATTGTTAATCAACTATACTTCAATAAAATTTTTTTAAAAGAAAGAAAATAAACCCTTTAAAATATCAGATCATATTCCAGTTCTGTCCCAAAGTATCCAGTGACTTCCCATCTCAGTCGGAGTAAAACCCTGTCCAGCAGGATCCTTTCTCATCTGACTTCACTGCCTTCCCAGCTCACCTCCTACTTTTCTCTTTGTCATCCATTCTGCTCTGTCCATCTTGGCCTCTTCCTCAGACATAACCTCAGAAGCCTCCACCTCAGGACCTTGACGTAGGGTGCTACTTAATGCTGAATACTCTGTCCTGTAATTCTGCATGGCTGCTCCTTCCCCACCTTCACAGCTTCCCTGCTGATCCATCCTCTTCCCACCGACTCCTTCTCTAACCATCTCACTGAGGCTCCCTCCACCCATCCCAACACTCCTGATCCCTTCTCCTGGCTTTAGTTTTCTCTATTGTGTTTACCACCATGCAAAAAAAAAGTTACTTTTCTGTTTTGTTGCTGAGTTGTGCTTGTCTCCTCTTATGAGACTGTAAGTATCATGAGGGCAGACTTCTGTCTGCCTTGTCCACAGCTGTGTCACGCTGCCTGGGAGAGAGTGGGTAGTCATTAAATATCGCCAACAGGGTGATGGAAAACACCGTCAAGAGCAGATGGATTCTTCCTTGGCATTTTCTCAGCATTCTGGGTGTGACCGAGGATAGGTACATTTAGCATGATTCACTATATACTAATAGCTCTTTCCCATTCCTCAGTTTCTCTGTTTGAAGAACATAAGGACGTTCCTCATGGCCTGTTGTGAGACATTTGGAATGAGAAAGAGTGAGCTGTTCGAGGCATTTGACCTGTTTGATGTCCGTGACTTCGGAAAGGTAATTACTTTTAATTTTTTAATGTATTTTTAAACTTGAGAACACTTTATCAAATACTGTTGTTTCTCTTGAAGTAGGACATGTGACTGAAGTGGTGTGGGCATTATGTAGTTAAATTTTACATATAGGTGGCTTAGCCAAAAAAAAAAAGAACAAATGTACAAATGACAGTAGAATTATTATTATTATTGATTTTTTTATTTAAAGCAGTAGAAGGGGAATCTTTTATCCAGACATAACTGTTCCTGTTGGTTATCTCAGAAAGCAGGACTACTATTTTCCTTCTTTTAGATGGTTGGGCTGTCATAACTGAGGACCAGTATTCTTTCCTTCCAGACTTCTCCGAAACTGAAGGACACCTAATATTTGGAAGCTGAGAATGTTCTGTTGTCTGTTTTGGGTCAGTGACTTGCAGAGGACATGAAATTAATGAAATGTTTGAGGCTGTTGAATAACTCTTGTTGCCTTGATTTCAGCAGATACATGTTAGATTTTTAGATTTCAGTGATATTTGTCATGTATAAATTGGTTCTTTTTTCCTTTTCTTTTTCAATTGGTGGAAAATTGCTTTACAATGTTGTGTTGATTTCTGCTGTACAGCAATGCAAATCAGTCGTAATTTTCTATGTATTCCCTTGTGCTTGAGCCTCTCTCCCCTCCCCCCACCCAGGCTTCTGGGTCATCAGAGTGTCAGCCTGGGCTCCCTGTGGAATGCAGCAGCTTCCCAATAACTGTTCTATACATGATAGTGTACATATATCAGTGCTGCTTTCCTCAGTTCTTCCCACGCTTACCTTCCCCCACTGTGTCCACAGGTCCATTCGCTACTAGGTGTAAATTGGTTTTAATATTTGCTCTTACTGTATGTATACCAAGCATTTGTGTATAATAGTTGGCAACTTTTCAAAAGAATGGAAAGAAAAAGGATAGGAATCATCCTATCAAAAGTTACATTCATTTATTTTGAAGTAATTAAGCATAAGAGCAGTTAGGTAACCCCTGTTGATGTAATTGTTTTATGAAAATACAGAAGCAGGGAAAAATCTAAACAGGAGAAATTTGCTCTTACTCTGGTAATTCACATGCTAGTATCTCATCAAAAAGCTGTTTGAAAGTGATACTTCATTTGATTTTTACATTGTAGTATTTGATTATAAAATAAAAACCAAGCAGTGGATTGATTTGCTTGGCAAGGGAATAGATAGTACAAAGTTGAAACAGAAATGTAAGAAATTTAATGCTGACATGCAGCAAGTATGGGAAAGCCCCCTGTCCAGGGAGAGAGAAGGCTTGGGTTTGCTCTTGGTCACTTTGTGATCTTCTGAACGTCAGCAGTCTCCTCCGTCATCAGACCACCTGCCCGCTTAGTAGTCTGTGCAAAAGGAAATAGGTATAAGGACATGGTTTCTAGAATTCCTCTTTTCTCTGGCCAGCTGTGATTTAGTTGTCTTGAGGTCCAGCAGCGTGCTGGAGAATAACGTATGATGACAGTTACAAGGAACTGAAAGCAAAGGCTCCTTTTGTAAAGAGGTGGTGGCACGTTTGTCTTTGGCCATGAAGTGGAGCCATGAAGATGGAGAGAAATCAGATAGAACCCCTGGTGAAGGGGGTAGTTCTCTAGTTTGTTTGCCCCAGAAAAATGCCTTATCAGTTTATAAAGATATCTTTTGCTATTCTTATTTTTTTAAAAATCTTCTTCCATTTTCCTTTATTTTCTTCCTCTTTTTTGGGGAAATGAAAAATGAAAATGAATTGGGGAAATGAAAAATGAAAGAAAAGTCTTGATTTTTAAAAGATTTTCAGAAAGTCCATCTTTTTTTTTTTTGGCATTTGCACAAACAAAAATGGTGTTGACAAAGACTGGGAAATCATAAAAATTGTTTAGAAATGCATGGCTTTGTTTTAGTGGAATAATGTTGCACATTAGATTAATTAGACAATGAAAGCTTTGTAGGAGAGCTAAGGTTATACAAAGTTAAGCTTTGTAGGAGAGCTAAGGTTATACAAAGTTAAATGTAAAGGAATTAACCATATGTTTCTCAAGCATTATTGTAGTTCTGACTTTTTAAAATATTTTGGCAGTGGTAAGTCTGAAGCGGAATTAAACTTGAGGTTGCAGATGAGAACTTATTCCTATGTTTGCCATTTTAAAATCAAATACAATTTTGCTACTGCCAAGATTCATGCAACTGTTGTTTCAGAACTGTTATTTAAGCTAAATAAATCACTGAAAGTTAAAGAATTTAAGGGGTTGTTCAATAATTTACCAGTATTACTACTATTAAATATTATTATTCTCAGCAAAACCACCAATGCCACCACTTAACTGAACGCTTTGGATGTAGCAAGTATCTTTCCAATCTTCAAATATATTTTTTAACCTTCATATGAGGTGTAAGTGCCTGTACTGTTTTCCTCGTTATACAGATGGGCAAACCTGTGTCTGAAATCCACATTTCATCTAGTAGAGATTGGAGCAGTGGTTTGACCCCAGATATGAATGGTTCTCCACTGCTGCACAGAACAAACCTTCCCGTAGCCAGTACCCTGGCTGGCACTGTACCTAAGTGCTTTGCAAGTATAAACTCAATTCTCATATCAATCCTGCTGTGAAAATACAGGGCTTTCCCAGTGGCTCAGTGGGTAAATAATCCGCCAGCAATGCAGAAGACATAGGAGACATAGGTTCGATCCCTGGGTTGGGAAGATCCCTTGAGGAAGAAATGGCAACCCACTCCAACATTCTTGCCTGAAAAATCCCATGGACAGAGGAGCCTGGCGGGCTGCGGTCCAAAGGTTCCCAAAGAGTCAGGCACGACTGAGTGACTGAGCGCACAGTAATATGAAGGCCCTATTACTGTACCCATTTGCAGATCCTAGATTGTAAGTGGTGAAACGTGGACAGTTGAGGTAGTTTAACATCTTTAAGTTAAGAAAGGTGAATAGAGTGTTAATTTAGAGACAAAGTAATTTCTGCTATTGTGGTTATCGATGTTAACAGGATGTAGACAGTTTAGTTTGTATCTCTCTGCTCCTTGAAGTGTAATTAAAATTTTTCATTAACTTAAAAAATCTCTTTCTGTGTGCTCCCTGTCTACCTTCCTTCATACCAACAGTGAATCTAGGATCCATGTGTGTTTGGTACCTTTTCACCTAGAAATGTATTAATTGCAATAACAGTACCTATTTTTTTTTTTTTTTAAATAGCATTTTGAAGCTTAGGGATTGCTTCAGATCACTGAGCTTATTTGATTCTCATAATAGTCTTGGTGAAGGAAGGAAGCAAGTGTTCCGGCTTTTCCAATAAGGAAACCGGGGGGTGGGGAGGTTAAATGGTGACTTTAAGGTCGCTTTACTTGGGGATCGAGCAAGATCTGGAGCTCAGAATTCTGACTTCCCAGTCTTCTGCTTTTCTTGTTTGTGCCTATATCTTGGGTCTCAGTGCTGTGCTAATGCTTGCCTAAGGAAAAGGATGAATTCACAGGAGAAAAACCAAAGGAATGTATTAAATAAAAAAGCACAAGCAATTTGTCACTTGGAATTAATTATGTTTATCTTTGGAAAGAGATGAAAGATTTAAGATACTGCACGAGTTAGATTTAGGATACTGCGTGTGTTCATACGAATAAGTAATTTTCCTTTTCGCTTATGAGATAGTGAAGAGCATACATTTGAGGTCCTCTAGAAGGGCTTATGATAATTTAGCCTTTCAGCATTACCTTTAATTTCTAGTACTGAGCTCTTAACTCACTGAAAATAGAGTATTAGTTCAAACTTACATGTCAACAAAAATTAGAATAGTTCTCAACACTTTCAGTACATTGGTTGTAAAATCACACAGGGCTGTACAATGAGTTGAATAACTTGAACTCATTCATGAGTCAACAGAGAGAGGTCTTAAGGTTCATTCTCACTTTGAGGGTTGTTAAATATAGTTGGCTCTTGAATAGCAAGGGTTTGAACTAATTGGGTCCACTTATGGCAGATTTTTTTCAGTAAGAACTACGCAATCTATGTTGGTTGAATCCACAGGAGCAGAATTTTGGATATGAAGGAAATGTGTATACAGAGGGCTGACTGTAAATTTGACTCTGGGGAGGGTCCGTGCCCTGACAACCCCCTCTCCACTGTTGTTCAAGGGTCAGCTGTGCTGAACAAGGTTCCTGTCAGAGGTAGAGTCCTGGCCTGAGCCTGCTGAGTCTTCTCTCTGCTCTCATGTTGGTGGAGCTTATGTGCCCTGGTGGTTCAGAGAGTAAAGAATCTGCTTGCATTTCAGAGAGTAAAGAATCTGCTTGCAATGTGGGAGACCTGGGTTCAATCCTTGAGTCAGGTATATCCCCTGGAGAAGGAAATGGCAACCCTCTTCAGTATTCTTGCCTAGAGAATTCCAAGGACAGAGGAGCGTGGTGGGCTGCAGTCCATCGGGTCACTAAGAGTTGGACACGACTGAGCGACTAACACTTTCACGTTTCACCACCTATTTCTGCCTATGTTTTTGTGTTTTTGTGAATAGTCATTTACTTTCTTTTTAAAAAGATTGGATCCTTCTCTGGCTTTCTAGTAACAGCAAGGAAGAAAAAAAGTAAATTATGTTAGTTGACACCTTTGCTTCAGAAATGTAATTTAAAAAGTCCTTTCTTCCAAGGAATGTTAGAAATTATTTATTATATTATTTTTTATGTTGCAACAGGATCTGTAAATTGGCTCACTTTCATGCTGCATATAACGGATTTTCAGTTCCTCTGTTCAGATTGTCATTTTCTGATGAACACTTTTGTTGTTTGGAAATATCTCCTACTGAGCTGTCTGTTGGCACATTTACAGTGCGGAAACACATGGAATTTTTCTTTAATGAGACCATTTCTAGTGAGTAACAGAAATCAGGCGGCTGCTGCTGTCCACATGAGTGATGAAGTCAGTTCCTTCCCTTGACGGCTCTGGGTGGATATAAGGGCCTGCTTCCCTCTACCCACAGATGTCACGTCTGTTGTTTCAAGTGTTATAAAGCACCTGGCAGGTGCAAGGTGGTATGTTTTCTTGAATCACAGAATCACACCCGGCTGAAGGTAGTTCCAGTTGATTTTAACAGTGATAGGGTAGTTTCTATATGTTCAAGTTTAGGACAGGCACCTTCTATAGGAATTTAGAGCATTAGCTTAAGGATGGGTGGGGGATTCAGGTTTAAAAGTTATTGAGAAAAGGTAGTGTCATATTTTTGTAGAAGAATGTTGTTTCTGAATTGGATTGCATTTTGCATTCTGGTTACATTCTGTATAATATATGATCTTGTGCAAGACTACTTAACATATTTGAGCTTCAGTTTCCTTATCTATGAAGATAATGGTGACCTCCTCCAAAAGGTCCCGTGCACGCATTACTGCACTTAATTGCCCCTGACCCTGTACCAGGCCACCACCGACCCATGCCTCTGCTAGAGACTCCTGGACAGTCACAGGCAAGTCTGGGTCAGTCTCTTGTGGGGTCACTGCTCCTTTCTTCTGGGTCCTGGTGTGCACGAGATTTTGTTTGTGCCCTCCAAGAGTCTGTTTCCCCAGTCTTTACCTGCCTCCTGAGAAATCTGTGTGCAGGTCAAGAAACAACAGTTAGAACTGGACATGGAACAACAGACTGGTTCCAAATCCGGAAAGGAGTATGTCAAAGCTGCATATATTGTCACTCTGCGTATTAACTTCTATGCAGAGTACATCATATGAAATGGCAGGCTGGATGAAGCACAAGCTGGAATCAAGATTTCTGGGAGAAATATCAGTAACCTCAGATAGGCAGATGACACCACACTTACGGCAGAAACAAAGAAGAACTAAAGAGCTTCTTGATGAAACTGAAAGAGGAGAGTGAAAAAGTTGGCTTAAAACTCAACATTCAGGAAACTAAGATCATGGCATCCAGTCCCATCACTTCATGGGAAATAGATGGGGAAACAATTGAAACAGTGAGAGACTTTATTTTTTGAGGCTCCCAAATTACTGCAGATGGTGATTGCAGCCATGAAATTAAAAGATGCCTGCTTCTTGGAAGAAAAGCTATGGCCAACCTAGGCAGCTTTTAAAAAGCAGAGACATTACTTTGCCAACAAAGGTCCATCTAGTCAAAGCTATGGTTTTGCTGGTAGTCATGTATGGATGTGAGACTTAGACTGCAAAGAAAGCTGAGTGCTGAAGAACTGATGCTTTTCAGCTGTGGTATTGGAGAAGACTCTTGAGAGTCCCGTGGTCTTCAAGGATATCCAACTAGTCAATCCTAAAGGAAATCAGTCCTGAATATTCACTGGAAGAACTGAAGCTGAAGCTCCAATACTTGGCCGCCTGATGCAAAGAACTGACTCATTGGAAAAGACTGTGATGCTGGGAAAGATTGAAGGTGGGAGAAGGGGACAACAGAGGATGAGATGGTTGGATGGCATCACCGACTCAATGGACATGAGTTTGAGTAAGCTCCGGGAGTTGGTGATAGACAGGGAAACCTGGCATGCTGCAGTACATGGGGTCACAAAGAGTCAGACACGACTAAGTGAATGAACTGAACTTCCTGATCTATAAATTGAATTTAGGTGAGAAATGAAATGATATATGTTAAGTGCTTAAAAACAGTATCTAGGTCCAAAGTATGCAATTAGCTGTTCTTACTCTTATTGTTACTATTATTACAACCATCATTACTAGTTGTTAATGGGTTTCAGATTCAATAGTAAACACAGGGATGGAATTTGTTTTTGTTTTTTAAAAAACATATTTGTTTTAATTTGAAGGATAATTGCTTACAATATTGTGTTGGTTTCTGCCATATATGAACATGAATCAGCCGTAGGTATACCTAAGTCCCCTCCCTCTTCAGCCTCCCTCCCACCTCTCACTGCATCTCCGCATTCTCGGTTGGAATTGTGAATGCAAGAATTAGTGATATTGGAGGAGCAATATTAGTGAATAAACTCTGTTCTTTCTAGTGTGGTATAGTGTTAATCTATTTCATCCTGCATGGCTGTCTTTCTCCCTCCTGTGGCTTCAGATCTCATTTGAGAAACCACCCTTTTTCCTTTACTGATTGTGTAGCTTGGGTGGTTTAATCAGTTAGACTATCCCATCCTTTTGGCCATAGTGATGAGTTCAGGGATGGGGCAAGTCACTCAGTTTAGAACCGTATCATGTGTTCTGTTGAGACATTGGCAGGACCAGTTTTGTTTTGCTCTCTGATTGCCACAGAAAAGTGTGGATACGAGGCTTGGAGGAGCTGCAGCCATCTGGGAACCACATGAACTTTCAAAACAAACCCAGTTCAGAGAGAGCAGAGCTAAGGAGGATCCTAGTGGTATCATGTGAGCCTGCACTCATGCTGTACCCAAAGACAGATACACGTATCTGGATTTTTCTGTGACATGAGCCAAAATAGTCTTCTTTTTTATTTTTTTATTCCTCAGGTCTGCTTTCTTTAGTTCTTTTAACCAGGAGTGAGAGAAATATACTGTAACTACCACACAATTGTATTCATCTCGCATGCTAGCAAGGTAATGCTCAAAGTCCTTCAAGCTAGGCTCAGCAGTACGTGGACCGAGAGCTTCCAGATGTTCAAGTTAGATTTAGGAAAGGCAGAGGAATCAGAGATCAAATTGCCAACATCCGTTGGATCATAGAAAAAGCAAGAGAATTCTAGAAAAACATCTGTTTCTGCTTCTTTGACTATGCCAAAGCCTTTGACTGTGTGGATCACAACAAACTGGAAAATTCTTAAAGAGATGGGAATACCAGACCACCTTACTTGCCTCTTGAAAACCATGTATGCAGGTCAAGAAATAACAGAACTGGACATGAAACAACTGACTGGTTCCAAACTGGGAAAGGAGTGTGTCAAGGCTGTATAATGTCACCCTGCTTATTTAACTTATATGTAGAGTACGTAATACGAAATGCCAGGCTGGATGAAGCACAAGCTGGAATCAAGATTTCTTGGAGAAATATCAATAACCTCAGATATGCAGATGACACCACCTTATAGCAGAAAGCAAAGAGGAACTAAAGAGCCTTTTAAGGAAAGTGAAAGAGAAGAGTGAAAAAGCTGGCCTAAAACTCAACATTCACATGGGTGTACCTATGGCTGACAAAGGTCCATGTAGTCAAAGCTATGATTTTTACAATAGTCATGTACAGAAGTGAGAATTGGACCATAAAGAAGGCTGAGTGCCAAAGAATTGATGCTTTCAAACTGTGGTGCTGGAGAAGATGCTTGAGAGGCCCTTGGACTGCAAGGAGATCCAACCAGTCCATCCTAAAGGAAATCAAACGTGAATGTTCATTTACTGATGCTGAAGCTCCGATACTTTGGCCATGTGATGTGAAGAGCAACCTCACTGGAAAAGACCTTGATGCTGGGAAGGATTGAGGGCAGGAGAAGAAGGGGGTAACAGAGGATAAGATGGTTGAATGGCATCACCAACTCAACAGACCTGAGTCTGAGCAATCTCTGGGACATAGTGAAGAACAGGGAAGCCTGGCGTGCTGCATTCCATGGGGTGGCAAAGGGTTGGAAAGCACTGAGTGACTGAGCAACAACAGTATCACCTGGTTTTGTTTGTCACATGCTTTCAGTTGTGTAGATAGTTTACCCTTTCTTCTGTTACCAGCATTCCACACAACTTGGAAGGCATTCTGTAGTGTCTACATCTTCCCTCATACACAGAAGGGAGATATGCAGACAGTCCTAGAACATCTGTGTTTTGTAGCATGTAAATAATTAAACAGAAGGACTGTCCCAACGTTGTGGTTAATGCTTTCTTTTCCTTACCAGTGACCCAAGGAGTATCATAGATACTCCTCAGGTTTGGAAGAGGCTCTGAGTCTTCAGACATCCTTCCCATGTTTCTCTGTATTTTACAAGGTCAAGAAAATAGGCATAATGCCTCTGTAGATGAGAACTCTCATCCTCCTGTGGCCCCCCAGCTGAATATATATATATATATTTGGACCCTACCAAGAGATTTGAAGATAACCTTAAAACATCAGGGTAATGAAGACATAAAGAGATTGTGAAATCCTTCACCTGGAAGTGAATAGGGCTTAGAGATAATTATTAATTTGAAAACAAAACAAAACAAACTAGCCCAGGAAGTCAAACACTGTAGGATTCTGTGTGACCACTTAGGTATCCCTTCATTCTTCTAATCATCAGTTTCCTCATCTATAAATGGGATCATTTCTATCAAACAGAATTATTGTGAGAGTGGGGTTAATTGGTGTAAAATGTCTGGCATGTTTCTCAATAAATGATCAGTTGAATGAATGTCAGTCCGTTCTGAAACTGGTAGTTTGGATAGATCATAGATCATTCACAGTTCTGGTTGTGGATATGTGTAAAGTTAAAAAGACGAGTCTAGCAGCATTTTATTGAAACTCTAGCTTGATACTTTCTGGCTCAAATTATGATATACATATGTAAGTGTGTATGCACACATGCGGTTATTTATACCTTACGTTTTCCTGGAGTTTTGTTCTATGAATATGTTTCTTATGTGTGTGGTGTGTGTTTATACATAGTTAGTTGAGAGATCTGTAATGACACTTTCACTGAAGATAGTTGATACCATAACACTCATCACATTTTTTTTTCCCTCTTCTCTATGATATAAATCAAATTAGCAGCTACATCAGGTTTAGGTTATGAAGTGATTTGGTTCTTCAGCACTTTAAATATATTGCCATAAAAATAAATTTGAGCTTACTGAGAAAACCAAGGAATACATAGTTAACTTGATGGAAAAGGCCTTAAAATTATCGGTCTCGTAGAAATTGGCAACCATCTCTACTGTCTGCCTCAAGAGGCTTTATTATGCACTCCCATCCCCATAGGTTATTAGCAAAGTCCTGCTGCCATCACCTTGTCTTTGTATTGTGAGCTCAAATATTTGTCCCATCTGTAATGCCTGATCATATCTTATGAGAGTATTTTTTCAGGCTGTGTCCAGTAAGTTTGTGTGTTTTTATTTTTTCAACCTTCCCATCCTGACTTGTATACTTTAGGGTGTATATAGAAAGAAAGGTACAAGGACCTCTCCTTGCTCAGTCTGTACTGATAGCCCAGGCCAGCTCTCAGCACTGTGCCTGGATGACTGGCTAATCTCCACACCCTCCTTTCCCTCTTCAGTCGCGTGCGTGCGTGCGTGTATGCGTGCGTGCGTGCGTGCGTGCGTGTGTGTGTGTGTGTGTGTGTGTGTTGGTAAGCTCACCCTTCACAGTCTGGTTTCCATTGCATCCCAACACAATTAAACCTGATCCTTGGAATATCTGTAATGGTTGCCTACTACCTATATGTCTCCTGGCTTTCCCAGTTACAAGGAAACCCTTCCAAAGTCTCCTGAGCTTTGAGTGTGGATGGCCTCAGGGACCTCACCTTGGTATGGTGTGAAAGATCCTTATTGGCTGGCTAGTGCATCCATGTTGATCAACAACTAGAAACATTTTTTCTCATATCCCTATGTACCCAGCATGATTCATTTTGGTATTTAATTACAATCTCTCTTTTTAAGTTATTTTTTTGAACTCCTGCTCTTATTAGAAGTTTGACATTTCTCTCTTGAAGTATTTGCCATCCTAAATTATTCAGGAGTCTCTGGGGCTTTTGTGGGCCATTGGGCCCTATTCAGTATTGCTTTGGATCACCATGAGAATCAACCTCCAGTTGATGGCCCATCAGCCTGGTGCTAGTGAAGACAGGGCCTATGTGGTGATTCTCTCAGCTCTGATGTTGGCATGCCCTGCTCAGCAACCCCCGCCCCACCCAAACCTGCTTCCAGCTGCCCCCCAGCATTCTCACCTCTGCACTGAGCCTGGCCAGGCCAGATTTCCCTATCTGTGCAGTGAGTTCTGTCCAAGAGCTCCTGATATATCCTTTCCTGCTAGTAATCTTTGGGTCAGGGCTTCCTTATTCAGCTCCAATGGGGGTACCAACTTTCATACTCAGAACAGCATTCAGGATCTCTGGTCTCTGTCCTCCAAGGTGGCCCTGGACTTTTTCCTGAAAACCAAACAGTCTCCAGTGAACTCAGCCTATCAGGGATACAGTGAAGAGTCAATCTCTGTCCACCCACAAAGACCTCTTTCAGTAGGTGCCTTGCCTGTATTACATGATGGAGGGAGAGCTCTACAGTGATTCCTTCCTGAACAAAGAAAGCTTGTTCAAGAGCCTCATTTGGGTCTACTTAAACATCTGCTGGATCATAGAAAAAGCAAGAGACTTCCAGAAAAACATCTATTTCTGCTTTATTGACTATGCCAAAGCCTTTGACTGTGTGAATCACAATAAACTGTGGAAAATTCTGAAAGAGATGGGAATACCAGACCACCTGACCTGCCTGTTGAGAAACTTATATGCAGGTCAGGAAGCAACAGTTAGAACTGGACATGGAACAACAGACTGGTTCCAAGTAGGAAAAGGAGTACGTCAAGACTGTATATTGTCACCCTGCTTATTTAACTTATATGCAGAATGCATCATGAGAAACGCTGGGCTGGAAGAAGCACAAGCTGGAATCAAGACTGCCGGGAGAAATATCAATAACCTCAGATATGCAGAGGACACCACCCTTATGGCAGAAAGTGAAGAGGAACTAAAAAGCCTCTTGATGAAAGTGAAAGAGGAGAGTGAAAAAGTTGGCTTAAAGCTCAACATTCAGAAAACGAAGATCATGGCATCTAGTCCCATCACTCCGTGGGAAATAGATGGGGAAACAGTGGAAACAGTGTCAGACTTTATTTTGGGGGGCTCCAAAATCACTGCAGATGGTGACTGCAGGCTTGAAATTAAAAGACACTTACTCCTTGGAAGAAAAGTTATGACCAACCTAGATAGCATATTCAAAAGCAGAGACATTACTTTGCCAACTAAGGTCCATCTAGTCAAGGCTGTGGTTTTTCCAGCAGTCATGTATGGATGTGAGAGTTGGACTATGAAGAAAGCTGAGTGCCAAAGAATTGATGCTTTTGAACTGTGGTGTTGGAGAAGACTCTTGAGAGTCCCTTGGACTGCAAGGAGATCCAACCAGGCCATTCTAAAGGAGATCAGTCCTGGGTGTTCTTTGGAAGGAATGATGCTAAAGCTGAAACTCCAGTACTTTGGCCACCTCATGAGAAGAGTTGACTTATTGGAAAAGACTCTGATGCTGAGAGGGATTGGTGGTAGGAGGAGAAGGGGACGACAGAGGATGAGATGGCTGGATGGCATCACCTACTCGATGACGTGAGTTTGAGTGAACTCCAGGAGTTGTTGATGGACAGGGAGGCCTGGCGTGCTGCGATTCATGGGGTCGCAAAGAGTTGGACATGACTGAGCGACTGAATTGAATCTCTTGCAGGTGGAGAATAAATTACTGAAAGTCAGACCCAGCATATAAATGTAAAGGTACCAGAGTTGCAAAGGAAACTGAAGGCACAGCTTCAAAAGATCTCCTGTCTACTGAACTGAACTGAACACTATTTTCTTTGCCTGGATGCCCCTTTCTCCTCATTTCCCTTACTCCCTCATCTCCAGTGACAGTTCAAAATCACACACACACTGCTTTATCCAGACCTTGGACTTTTTTTGATTCTTGGATGTACTGAGTGCTCTTGGGCTGACTGCTCATTTGCTCCTGCCTGTTCCCTCCATTCCGGCTGGACCTTCATCCTCCTTTTCTGTCCTAAAGAAATGTGGCCTTGGCGTATGAAATATATTCTCCTCCTCAGCTCCTGAGACTTTGAAATCAAGTAAAGCTGGGTTTTACCCTCCCCACTCACAGCTCCCAGTGTGAAAAAGTTGCTCAGCTTCTCAGAGGCTCCATGTTTTGAACTATACAAGGGCCCAGATGGTGATCCCTACCTCACAGGATTGTAGTGAGGAGTGTGAGTCAGAGTCTGTGGTAGGCAGTTGGCACCATGTCAGGCAGAGGCTCAAAAAACTTCTGAGCAATTCACCCATCATTCCTTTATTCTGCAAATAGCTGAATACTTCCTCTGCCTGCATGTGTCTAAGACAGGAGGGAAGGGGGCAGGGCACAGCCACTGAAAGACTAACACAGCCATTGAGGACACAACAAAAACTTATTAGAACCTACTAGGCCCAAGGTGGTGAAGATTTGACTTCCAGTGGACCTTGGGCCTCATTATTTGCTCACTGTAATACATTAGTTGTGTCATACACACCACAGGAACCAGGACATTTATGACAGACCACAAAAGGCCCCAAATTGGTGGTAACCTAACTCCTAGAAATCCCCACCTTTTCCCCAAGTAGCTGGAATAATTTTCCCACTCTGGTTATGAAATTACCCAGCCCATAAAAACTAAATACCTCTACACCTCAGGGCACTCTTGCCTCCTGAGACAGATCCCATTCTGTGTACAGAATGTGTGTCTCTGCTTTTGCTTTTCTGTGGCTTACTCTTGAATTCTTTCCTATGTGAAGCCAAGGACCCTCCTATCCATCCCAAGGTCTTATGTTCTGAGACCTGGAACATGATCATCCTCTCATGCCTCATTTTCTTGTAAACTCTTTACAAAGGATATTAATAAATCTACTTCTATCACTTTTCCTCTTACATAATTCCTTCTGTGCTGAGACATAAAGAACCTGAGCTTCATTACGTCTTGAGACAAGTTTGTGGTTTCATGGCCAGTGGTGCTTAACCAGTATGGACAGGTGGTTCCCTTCCCTGAAGTTGCTATTTGAGTTCAAAAAACAAAACAAGTAAAGCATAAATAAACAAGATAACTATACCCAGTGATAAGTGCCATTAGGAGACAGAGTAAAATGATGGACCTTTGGAGGAAGCTGTTATGAACCAAAGGAGAACCAAACTTGGGTCTGCTCACCTGTCCTCGGGCTAGTCTACTGACGAGAGTTGTGGTGGAGGAAAGTGCAGCATTTATTGCATGTTGTTAAGCAAGGAGTCCAGGCAGCTAGTGGTCAAAACACTCTGATTTCCTCAGTAGTTTTCAGCAAAGTGTTTTTTAAGTGTACAGTGAGGGAGGGGAGTCCCAGGGCTGTGCACAGTTCTCTGATTGGTTGATGGTGCGGTAATAGGGTGGTGTCACAGGGTTTGACATCGTTACTCATTAGACTTCAGTAGGCCTAGGAGCTACATGCTCAAGTTCATGGAGTAGTTACTGTCTTCCATTTGGTGGAGATTTTTGCATCTGTAAAACAACTCAGGAAATGTGCATCAAATATTGTTATCTAGGTACTTCAGAGAGGAGCTAAAGCAGAGGATGGGGGTAGGGGTCTTTCCCATGAAATCCACTCAGGGTCCTGCTTTGTTACAAAGCCACATTAGACAGGATGGAAAGAAGAACCTCTATGAAGCACTGGAGACCCTCTGGGAGAAGGATACCAGGTGTTTACACTGAGTTTTATGTAATTTATAAAGCACATTTTAACTGGATTCTAGTCCCCTTCCAGCGGTTCCTTTAGCTTAACTTTTCCTTAAATCTAAAATCCCTTCTAATTCTAAAATGCCATTTATTGGTAAATTAATATGTACACATAGTATTTCATAAAGTACGTTTTGCTTTGATGATTCTTAGTTGTGTAATCCTCTCTGACAACACCTAGGCTTAGGTTTTTGTTTTTTTGTTAAGGTCTACTTTAATTTCAATAAGGGTAAAGATAGAGAAGAGAGACTCCTGAGCTGCTCCTAGATGACTGGAGAGGAAGTAGAATTCTTTGCAAGAGGGAAATAATGGAGCAGGAGCAGGTAGAATTACTGTGTGATGTGGGTTTAATGCAAGAGAATGCTAATGGAATTTCTTTATTTTTAAATTTTTATCCTTTTGAGGTATAGTTGCTTTGTGATACTGTGTAAGTTTCAGGTGTACAACATCGTGATTCACAAATTTTAAGAGTCATACTCGATTTATATTTATTATGAATATTAGAAATCTAATGTCATTTCTGACTAACTTTCTGTAGATATATTTTGTAAGCCAGCAGGTATTTTGTGTGTCTTATTTTTCAAAGGTTTTTACTATATTTGACCATTTAAAATTTTCCCTATATTCCACTTTTGATTTTGTTTGTACTTGCTGATTATCTAGTGGAGGTTTAGTCTCTGGTAGAACATTTAAAAGCCTTTTATGGTATCATGATTTCTTTCTTTTTTTAAAAAAATTTTTTATTGGAGGATAATTGCTTTACAATATTGTGCTGGTTTCTGCCATACATCAACATGAATCAGCCACAGGTGTACATATGTCTCCTCCCTCTTGAACCTCCCTCCCATCTCCCACCCCATCCCACCCCTCTAGGTTGTCACAGAGCTCTGGGTTGAGCTCCCTATGTTATACAGCAAATTGCTACTGGCTATCTATTTTACATATGGTAATGTATGTTTCCATGCTACTCTTTAAATTCATCTCGCCCTCTCCTTCTCCCACTCTGGTCACATGTCTGTTTTGTTTATCTGCATCTCAGTTGCTGCTCTACAAATAGGTTCATTAGTACCATCTTTGAGATTCCATGTATATACATTAATATATGATATTTGTCTTTCTCTTTCTGACTTTACTGTGTACAATAAACTCAAGGTTCATCAACCTCATTAGGACTGACTCAAATGCATTCTTTTTTTGTAGCTGAATAATATTCCATTATATATATGTACCACAATTTCTGTATCCATTCATCTGTTAATGGACGTCTAGGTTGCTTTCATGTAAAAGAATGAAACTAGAACACTTTCTAACACCATACACAAAAATAAACTCAAAATGGATGAAAGATTTAAATCTAAGGTCAGAAACTAAAACTCTTAGAGGAAAACATAGGCAGTACACTTTTTGACATATATCACAGCAAGATCCTCTTTGACTCACACCTCCTAGAGTAATGGAAAGAAAAACAAAAGTAAACAAATGGGACTTAAAAACTTTTTAAACTTAAAAGCTTTTGCACCAACTTTTTTTTAAAAATAGGATTGAAAAACAACCCTCAGAATGGGAGAAAAAATTGCAAGTGAAACAACTGACAATTAATCTCCAGAATATACAAGCAGCTCATGCAGCTCAATAGCAGAAAAACAAGCAATCCAATTAAAAAATGGACAGAAGACTGAAACAGACATTTTCTCCAAAGAATGCATGCAAGTGACCAACAAACACACGAAAAGATACTCAACATCACTCATTAAAGAAACTCAAGTCAGAACTACGATGAGATACCACCTCACACTGGTCAGAGTGGCTGTTTGTAGATTTAAAAATCTACAAATAATAAATGCTGCAGAGGATGTGGAGAAAAGGAAACCCTCTTGTGTTGTTGGTGGGACTGTAAGTTGATACAGTCACTATGGAAGACAGTATGGAGATTCCTTAAAAAATTAGGGATAGAACTACCATATGACCCAAGAATCCCACTACTGGGCATATACCTTGAGAAAACCATAATTACAAGAGATGTTTGTACCCTAGAGTCTGTTGCAGAACTTTTTACAATAGCTAGGTCATGATTTCTTTTAAATATTAAATTTATTTTTTTGTAATAAGCTTTCATGGAAAAGTGTATTTCCAGGCTATGGCAAATGCATGCTGATTCATATTCACACATTCACATTCCTATTCCTAGCTTAGCTATTGGGCCATATGCTGTCTTATTTGTGTTCAGAGATCCTTAACCCTGTCACATTGGTTTAGAGGTCAGGAACAGTTTTTGTAAGTTATATATGGAGTTCATTGAGTCTAAGTTTGCTTTCAAGAAATTATTATTGTGAGTATTACAGTTGAGAAACCCTCAGGGAGAATTGGTTAACCCCAGTGCATGATATTAAAATAGCCAATTTACTGGTCTATACAAGCAGCAGTGATGCAGAACTCTTGGCCTTTAGTCCTTAAATATTGAGTCCATGTAGCTCCTATAAACAGGATCCTCTAGAAAAGGAGGATGTCACTTTACATCTTGATTTCTCCCAGTTTTTTTAATGGCTTGTACACATCTGTAGAAATGAGCTTTCCCTGCTCAGTGAGTGGAGTGGTGGGGGGCAGGATGGCGGGATGAATGCTCTCATCTGTACAGGATTAGCAGAGGAAGTGTGCCTCGGGAGCGAGATGAACACCAGAAGACTGCAGGAAACACTGCTTGGCAGTCACCGCAGCTGTGTGGAGCCCGGCCACGCGAGCTTCCTCTGGACACTTTAGTTTCTGAGTCACTTGTTTTCCATCTAAAGCACTCGTGTCTTTGGAGGACTGCACTGGAGAAATATTAATGGAACGTAGGCCTTCCTCTGGTTTGCCTCAGTTATACTGCTCTTTGGATGGGAAAATCCTCTGAATCCATGTAGTGTTTGAAGAGAAGATCCCCCGGGGTAGGAAATGGCAACCCACTTCAGTATTCTTGCCTGGAAAATTCCATGGTCAGAGGAGCCTGGTGGGCTACAGCCCGTGGGGCTCCAAAGAGTCATACATGACTGAAAATATACGTGTACACAGGGTTGGGACAAGTCAATGCAAAGTGCAGTCAAAAATCATCAGGTTAGAAAGAATGAATGGCATTTAAATCTTCTGGAGTGTTCTGCCTGATACTGTGTGCATGTGTCACACAATCCTTTTCTCTAAATATGCTTGGTGACCCTAGGCAGGCTTTATCTTGCTACTTTCATCCTGTGTTTCTATGTAAATGGTATAGAATGATGCTTGCTGCTTTGGAGTGGGCAGGTACCTTATAGATAATTTCTACTCTTGAGGTTGTCTTTTTAAAGTAGTTGCCTACTCATAATTCATCTTAGACGATGACCACTTTAGAGTGGTTATATTATGATATGGGAGGATATAGTGTACCATTTGTAGTGGTCAGTCTAGGTCAAGTTTTGATGATTGATAGCATTGGCATTGAATTAGGTAAATCCAATTGGATTGGGTAAATTTCTGAAAAATGTTTATTACTTCCAGATGATAAAATACAATTTCTTAGGGAGCTTGAAAATTGTGGAGCATTGTAGTAAAACTACTATGAAATATAAAGGGAGATGATATTAATAGGCATTTGTTTTAAAAAAATCACTAATGCTTTTTCTCATTTGTTGTAACTTGGATTTTGATCAGTAGACAATGGCACCCCACTCCAGTACTCTTGCCTGGAAAATCCTATGAATGAAGGAGCCTGGTAGGCTGCAGTCCATGGGGTCACTAAGAGTTGGACATGACTGAGCGATTTCACTTTCACTTTTCACTTTCATGCATTGGAGAAGGAAATGGCAACCCATTCCATTGTTCTTGCCTAGAGAATCCCAGGGATGGGGGAGCCTGGTGGGCAGCCATCTATGGGGTCTCACAGAGTCAGACACGACTGAAGTGACTTAGCAGTAGCTTAGCTTAGCAGACTGCCCCTAAGATTTTCATAAGTAAATAGGCATTTAGGTAGATAAGTAAGCAATCAAACATATATATATATATATCCTTTTTCGTATTCTGTTCTCGGCCTACAGTTTTACTCCCTTCTACAGATTATTCCTTTCTTCTGTATATTTACTCTCTTCTAGAAATTGCCTAAGTGGCAATAGTTCCAGTTACAGATAATGAACTATTTAGAAAATCATCACTAATGATAAATCATTATCTTCCTAAATTTTCTAGACATTGATCCTGGAGTAGCATAGAATTAACTTATAAATGTTATGTAGAAAAATCCTTCAAATGTGTAAAGATTGTTTTCATGCTTCTCTCTTTTCTTCTTAAAACAAAATAAGCATAATATCCTCAAGTCCTTCCTTTTGGTTTAAAATTTGCTCATGTTTAAGAATAATTTGAGACATCACAAGAGAAGACTCTACACATGGACATCACCAGATGGTCAACACCGAAATCAGAATGACTATATTCTTTGCAGCCAAAGATGGCGAAGCTCTATACAGTCAACAAAAACAAGACCGGGAGCTGACTGTGGCTCAGATCATGAACTCCTTATTGCCAAATTCAGACTTAAATTGAAGAAAGTAGGGAAAACCGCTAGACCATTCAGGTATGACCTAAATCAAATCCCTTATGATTATACAGTGGAAGTGAGAAATAGATTTAAGGGCCTAGATCTGATAGATAGAGTGCCTGATGAACTATGGACAAAGGTTTGTGACATTGTACAGGAGACAGGGATCAAGACCATCCCCATGGAAAAGAAATGCAAAAAAAGCAAAATGGCTGTCTGGGGAGGCCTTACAAATAGCTGTGAAAAGAAGAGAGGTGAAAAGCAAAGGAGAAAAGGAAAGATAATAAGCATCTGAATGCAGAGTTCCAAAGAATAGCAAGAAGAGATAAGAAAGCCTTCCTCAGCGATCAATGCAAAGAAATAGAGGAAAACAACAGAATGGGAAAGACTAGAGATCTCTTCAAGAAAATTAGAGATACCAAGGGAACATTTCATGCAAAGATGGGCTCAATAAAGGACAGAAATGGTCTGGACCTAACAGAAGCAGAAGATATTAAGAAGAGGTGGCAAGAATACACGGAAGAACTGTACGAAAAAGATCTTCACGACCCAGATAATCATGATGATGTGATCACTGATCTAGAGGCAGACATCTTGGAATGTGAAGTCAAGGGGGCCTTAGAAAGCATCACTACGAACAAAGATAGTGGAGGTGATGGAATTCCAGTTGAGCTATTTCAAATCCTGAAAGATGATATTGTGAAAGTGCTGCGCTCAATATGCCAGCAAGTTTGGAAAACTCAGCAGTGGCCACAGGACTGGTAAAGGTCAGTTTTCATTCCAATTCCAAAGAAAGGCAATGCCAAAGAATGCTCAAACTACTGCACAATTGCACTCATCTCACATGCTAGTAAAGTAATGCTCAAAATTCTCCAAGCCAGACTTCAGCAATACATGAACTGTGAACTCCCTGATGTTCAAGCTGGTTTTAGAAAAGGCAGAGGAACCAGAGATCAAATTGCCAACATCTGCTGGATCATGGAAAAAGCAAGAGAGTTCCAGAAAAACATCTATTTCTGCTTTCTTCACTATGCCAAAGCCTTTGACTGTGTGGATCACAATAAACTGTGGAAAATTCTGAAAGAGATGGGAATACCAGACCACCTGACCTGCCTCTTGAGAAATCTGTATGCAGGTCAGGAAGCAACAGTTAGAACTGGACATGGAACAACAGACTGGTTCCAAATAGGAAAAGGAGTCCGTCAAGGCTGTATATTGTCACCCTGCTTATTTAACTTCTATGCAGAGTACATCATGAGAAATGCTGGACTGGAAGAAACACAAGCTGGAATCAAGATTGCCGGGAGAAATATCAATAACCTCAGATATGCAGATGACACCACCCTTCTGGCAGAAAGTGAAGAGGAACTAAAAAGCCTCTTGATGAAAGGGAAAGAGGAGAGTGAAAAAGTTGGCTTAAAGCTCAACATTCAGAAAACGAAGATCATGGCATCCGGTCCCATCACTTCATGGGAAATAGATGGGGAAACAGTGGAAACAGTGTCAGACTTTATTTTGGGGGGCTCCAAATTCACTGCAGATGGTGACTGCAGCCTTGAAATTAAAAGACACTTACTCCTTGGAAGAAAAGTTATGACCAACCTAGATAGTATATTCAAAAGCAGAGACATAACTTTGCTGACTAAGGTCCGCCTAGTCAAGGCTATGGTTTTTCCAGTAGTCATGTGTGGATGTGAGAGTTGGACTGTGAAGAAGGCTGAGCACTGAATAATTGATGCGTTTGAACTGTGGTGTTGGAGAAGACTCTTGAGAGTCCCTTGGACTGCAAGGAGATCCAACCAGTCTATTCTGAAGGAGATCAACCCTGGGATTTCTTTGGAAGGAATGATGCTAAAGCTGAAGCTCCAGTACTTTGGCCACCTCATGCGAAGAGTTGACTCATTGGAAAAGACTCTGATGCTGGGAGGGATTGGGGGCAGGAGGAGAAGGGGACAACCCATGATGAGATGGCTGGATGGTATCACGGACTCGATGGACGTGAATCTGAGTGAACTCCGGGAGTTGGTGATGGACAGGGAGGCCTGGCGTGCTGCGATTCATGGGGTCACAAAGAGTCAGACACGACTGAGTGACTGAACTGAACTGAACTGAACTGAGACATCTTACCATGACAGCAGCTATAAACCAGAGCAGTTAAAGATTAGAACATTGAAAGTTGAAAGAGATTAGAAGCTGTTTTGACGAAGGGACACTATCATCATACTAACTAGTTTGAGGATTACATTTATCTCTCAGCTTATCTCTCAGCTATCCTGAAGTCAAGAAAACAAAAAATCCAATTAATTAAAAAGGTGAGCTTTTGAATTAGCTTTAAACCTTTATGCCTGATGGAGTTTGGGGAAAAGAAAAAAGCCCACAGATTAAAAAATATGTATAGAAATAATCATTCATACAGAAATGTAGACAGACCATGACAGTAACCCCTCATATATCCACTATTCAAAAGTTGTTAACATTTGACCATATTTGCTTTATCTAGTATTGTTATATGTACAGAATTTGCTATTTTTACTGAACCATTTTGAAGTAAATTATAAGTAAACATCATTCATTTGTCTCCTAAATACTTCATTTTATAGCTCCCTCTCTCTTTAGTTGCTAAGTCGTGTCTGACTCTTGCGACCCCATGGAGTATAGCCTGCCAGGCTCCTCTGTCCATGGGATTCTCCAGGCAAGAATACTGGAGTGGGTTGCTGTTTCCTTCTGTTTCCTTCTCCAGGGGATCTTCTTGACCCAGGAATCGAATCTGGGTCTCCTGTATTGCAGGCTGATTCTTTACCAACTGAGCTATGAGGGAAGCCCTTATAGCTCCCCAGGATAAGGCTATTTTCCTATATATCCATAATAATCTTTATCATGCATAATATAAATAATACTTCCCTAATGCCCCTAGACCTTATCTCTCATTATGTGTGGCCCATACTCAAATTTCAAGTTATCCCTGAAATATCTTTTATAGATGGTTGTTTTTTGAACCAGGATTGAATCAGTGTATTTGATTGTTGTCTTTTAAAGAAAAATGTTTTATACATGTTCTGTGTTTAATTTCTTGATAACTTACTAAAGGTGATGATCACTTGTGGATTTTTATTGGACTAAAACTACTGTGGTTTTTTATTTTTTGAGTTTAGAGACAGGCTTGAATTTTCTGTTCTCTAGGGCACTTTAAAAAGCCTTGACTGCATTCATTAAAGGAGGGGCTCAGTAAATGTTTTGGAATGAATCAAATAGCTTAGGAGCAATAATGTTAAACAACTTGTAAGTATTTTAGGACTACTATGTACCAAGCTCTGAAACAACCATCCGGAATTAATCAGTATGATTTTATATAGAGTTTCAGCACACTGAATATATTCTTGTAGACAAATAGATTGATCAGTAAACATGCTGTTTTGTCAAGAAACTCAAGAATCCTTGAGAGAGAGTCATAGGTGCTTGAGTTCTACAATTTTCATCTGGCTCAAAAAGTATTATCTAGAAAACATTTAGGCCATTTCGACTCTGTTGAAAATATCAGCATTTTGATACAGTCCTGTGTGATGAAACAAGCCTATAATTTCAAGAACATTTAGAGAGTTAGATGTCATATTCCTGCCCATGGGGTTTTATTTCCACAGAGAGTTGACCCAAATATTATTAGGTATGACTCATATTTCCAGGATGTTCTGATCTAGAGATTTCACTGTTTTTTTTTTTTTTTTCTTTTCCTTGCATGGTATTATATTTAAGTTTTTCTTGGATTTTGGTTTTAAAGAGTGTATTAGTTAAAATTTCAAAAGCAACAGTTTTGGGGAATAGGTTAGAGGAAAAGAGAATATTTTTTAAAAGATCCTATATTTTAATGGTATATATCAGTCTCAAAATAAAGATATGTTTAAGTTTTATACCTGTAGTAGCAAAGAAATGGAAAGGAAACAAGGGGATTTTCTCATAACTGAATGGATTTCCCCCTTTAATTTACACTTGATCTTAGCCAAAAGGCCGAGAAGCGATCCCCCCTTTAATTTAAATTTTATTATTGTTATATCTTTAATATTAAGAGTGAGTTACTGCATTGATAAGAATTCCCTATTAAAGTCAAAGTTTTCTAAGCCTTACCTTCTTCACTATAGGGCCAGTGTGCCTGTGATTTGTTCAGGATAACACTTTCTCTCCCTGTGTTATATTACATGGCATTTGTTAAATACATGAAACCTGTTCCTAATTTGGGTCTTGTTAAGAATATAAGGTAATAGTTGTATCCTTTCCTTTTCAATGTTAAATTTTCTATGTAATCCGTACAACCTTGTTTCACATTCTTTCTTTCTCTAGCACCAGCTGATCTAAAAGGAATCTGGAAAGCATTCTTCATTCCATCTTTAGGAAGTACAGCATAGTATTTGGCAAAGATTTTTTGAGACAAGAATTAGGCACAGTTAGTCAATAATCTCCCCCCTTTATATTATGCATTCTTTCTGAATATTTAATGAAAAAAGCTTTTAGTTTTGTTGCAGGGAAAAAAAAAAAAAGGCCGAGATTTGCCAAAAACACAAATGAAAAATCAAAACAACAACAAAACAAAGAAACAAACCTCCCCCACAAAAAAATAAAGAATAGCCTTCAAAATACTCACAAGAAGGTTTACAACAATGAAACAGCAGTTTAAAAAGTTGAAATATCTCTTCTATACTTACTATCTTCTACTCTTCCTGAACCTGCACTATTCATTATGATGGAAAATATGTTACTAACTTTTAAAAGATTAAATGAAATTCAAAATTCCTAGTTTAGAGATTATTATTTAGGATTTCTAATAAGAATAGTTAAAAAAAAATAGGAATGATACTAAATTATTATTACATGCCAGAGGAGATGGACTTTTTTTTAGGGGGGTGAGAAAAGAATAAAAGTAACACATTAGTAATTTAATAATAACAAGGCAGTCTTTATCTTTGTATATAGCTTCTCATAGTGCGTTTATTTATATATATGAGAGTTTATTCTACAAATTTGATCTAAGTGAACATAGACATATATTGTGATTAAAATATAAAGGCAGGCAGTATGTCAACAACATCAACTAATTAATCAAGAAAACCTATTTGTCTATTTTGTACAGTTTCTGAGGAGATTAAAATAGGTAATGTTGTATGTAAGGCCTTCACTATAGTGCCTAACATGTGAATGTGTGCTCAAAAAATGTTAGCTGATGAAATACATGTTTAAGTATAATTGAACAGAGGCAGTTATTTTTGTTTGTTTACATATTGTTCATTTTTCCTCAAATGAAAGCTCTGAATTTTCAGTACAGTTTGTATTTGTATCAATTTGAGATCTAAGTTATACATTTAATCTTCTGAGGAACCAAATACCAGAGTGATGAAATGTAAAGTACATAAAACATTTACTACTGAATGGTCAGTATTAATCAGTGGCCATAGTTCGTGAACTATCTTGAACTATATTATATATGTGCAAAGTCACTTCAGTTGTGTCCAACTCTGCGACCCTGTGGACTGTAGCCCGCAAGTCTCCACTGTCTGTGGGATTCTCCAGGCAAGAATACTGGAGTGGGTTGTCATGCCCTCCCCCAGGGGATCTTCCCGACCCAGGAATTGAACCTGTGTCTCTTATGTCTCCTACATTGGGGGGCAGGTTCTTTATCTTTAGTGCCACCTGGAAAGCCTGTATTATATATAAGCTGAACCATATGAAATTGCTGGCATTTGACAACAATTACAGTTTGTGTGGTTTAAGCATAATATTTTGACTCTGGATGGCTTATGAAGAAAAGACAATTATTTTAAAATGAGAGCTGTCAGTGCAGATGATGGAGTTCATATTTTGTACATGGCCTCTTTTAATTTTTTTGGTAAAGCTAGAACCCAATGAGTGTATGTTGTGAGGAGTATGGTTGTTCTTTTACACAAAGGGGAACTTGGAAACAGTAGCAGTATTGCTTCTCTTTCTATAATAGAAAAAGAAAATTCTTGGAATTAGTCAGAAGACCTGTTTTCTTTCTCATTTGTTAAATTATTTCTTGCCTAGTCAACAAAAATTCAGTGTTGATTCTTTACTTGGAAATCCAAATTACCATGAATTAGGCTTACTTTTAAGTAGGTATGTGTGTTAATTAACATAAGGTCTGTACTCATCTCCCTGATTCTTTGTGAAGTTGTATTGCTATGTTGATAAATGAATATACATTTGTAATTATTGCTTAATATTATGTCTGCCCTATCAGATTTTAGTTTTCAAGAATAATGATTTGTGATGTCAATGATAGGGAGTTGAATTTTTTTCTAGGCTTTTTTTTTTTTTCTGGAAAAGAAAAAATATTCTAATGTAGGAATTTAGGATAACTTTTTGCTGTTCCCCATATTCACCATTGGTAACACCCAAAGTAGTCCATATCTAGCATTTTTTTTTAAATAGCACATTTCATTTTGCAAGTATCAAAACATTACTCTGTTTCAAAGGGTGGTGGTGAAACAAACCCTGCAAGTCAGTAAAGAATACGTTATAGGTCTGTGAAATCTTATGCAGATATATAAAAATCACATGCAGATGAATTTATAGCTTTCCTTTTCATGTACTTGTGTCATGGTCTTTGAGCAGATCTATTAAAAACAAATCTAGTGATGATTTATTATTTTTTGAAGATAAACCTCATGGCTGCTCATGGAGATAATGATGACATAAGATGTTTATAGATGTTCCCTGTACTTAATTCTATTTCCCTTGATCATGCAGAAAATTTGAAAGTGATAGTTGTTCCCTATTAAACAAAATCAGCTAGGCTAATCTTGTTCAGATTGTTGAATATTTTAGTTAGTAGTCCTGTCACTTTAGCATTTGTTTTTCAAAAAGATACATCTGAGACTGTTGATATCAAAACATGGGGAAGAATTCATGGCCATTCTTGTAGTTGATTACAAGGTTTTCTATGTCCATCTGTCATCTTGCTCATCTTGCTCTTTATCTGCTCTACTGGGTATCATCAGTGTCACCTGTGAGCTTGCTTGTGCATGTGCTCAGGATAGGCTGATGCTCCAGGCTGTTTGTGCCTTGCTCCCTAGGTGCTTCTGTGACCCCAGTCAGGAAAGGCTGATGGATACCAGCAGTGAAGCCTTTGAGGCCCAGATGAGTCATCTGCAGCTCTCAGGGCAGCAGAGTGACACTGTGCTGTGGGCAGAAGTGGACAGAGGCTGCTCTTCGCGCTCTCAGCACTTTCCTCCTCTCTTGTAGCCTGTGCCCTCTCTGGGCTCAGCAGGTGCCCCTAGAGGCAAAGGAACAAGTAAGCACTTTATGCTATTTGGGACCTCCTCCCTCTGTGTATGAGACCCTTGCTGTTTTGTTTTTTTTTCATTTGGCTGTGCCGGGTCTTCGTTGCAGCATGCAGGATCTTTAGTTGTATATGTGGGCTCTTATTTGTGGCATGCGGGGTCTAATTCCCTTCACAGGGGTGGAACCTGGGCCCCCTGCATTGGGAGTGAAGAGTCTTAGCCACTGGACCAGAAGAGAAGTCCCTGGAAAACTTGCTCTTGAGTTCTCTTTTTTATCCTTTCTGGTTTTATGGTCATTGAGATGAATTCTTTTTCTTCAGGTTCCTTAGCCCTTGATGCAGTTATACCTATGGTGAGTCACCCACCAGTCAGAACAGGGGAGTCAGTCATGGTTGAAACACAAAGATTTGGTGAGGCTCTAGCAATAACACAATTCCTGCTCCTGCTTTTAAGGATTTTTTTTTTCATGTAAATAGAGTTTTAAAATACTGTGGATTTCATGAAAAGCCTTGTTTGTGACAGACACTGTCATGCTATTCACCAAACCTATTTCTTCTTCTTTTAGGAACATATCTAGATGGCATTTCCCAACCTCTCTTGCAGTTCAATGTGGCCATGTGACTACATGTATGGATGTAGAATATATCATCTCCAGGCCTGGCCCATAGAACCTTCTAACTGCTGTCCTCCATGTGTGTTTGTTTTTTCCTTTTCACCAACTGAATACAAAGGTCCTTGAGGCCTTAGAGGATGGGGAAGTCACAGAATGAATGGGTTCAGAGTCCCTGAATCACTATGTAGGGGAAAGTTGCCTACTGACCAGGAAAATTCATTAAATTATTATGTGAACAAAAGTAAACTCTTAATATGTTAAAACATTGAAGTTTGGGGGTTTGTTTGTTACAAAAATTAGTGTCACCCTTTTACATCATTTTTTTAGTAGGTTTCAACCTTTTTTATTTCACATACCTGAGAGATGAGCCACAATTCACATGGCAGGGGAAAGATACTTTCAAGGTGGCAGAGAAGTCACTATAATCACATGTTGCAGGAAAATTGCATAAAAATGCCATTAGATTTAGGAGTAACTTCATAACTCAGTTGGTAAATCATCTGCCTGCAATACAGGAGACCCAGGTTCAATTCCAGGGTCAGGAAAATCCCCTGGAGAAGGAAATGGCAACCCACTCCAGTATTCTTGCCTGGAGAATCCCATGGAGAGAGGAGCCTGGCAGTCACAGTCCATGGGATCGCAAGAGTCGGACGTGACTTAGTGACTGAAACACACAACACAGACCACTTTTAGGACAGTTTCAGTAGAGGGGGGTGGCAGGAGACACAACTGCAGGTAGATGAAAAGTGAGTGGTAGATGAGCTCTTGGAGACAGCGAGGGAATATACTGTCATAGATTCTGGCAACACAACTATAGGATTGTAAAACAAAAGAATTATTTATTGTTGAAGCCATTTGTTGAAAGATCTAAAGGTGAGGATCTTCTTTGACATAGGGGTTGGTAATCATACATCTGTCTTTGCCCAGGGTGAACTTGGTTTATGCGTTTGACCCAGCATCATTATTAATAGTGCCTTTTCATTTTTAGCAGTAGTCTACTTTGGATAAACATACAGTTTCCCCCACCCCCTCCTCACTTTACAACCTCATCTGAGTACAAGGGTAGCTGTTGATGACATGGAAATTTACTGTGTAAGTTACTGACGCTTCTGTGGAATGTTTAGTTATTTTTTAATGAGGGAGTTAAGAGATTGTTTCTCCTTTTACTTTAAAACCAGGTTGTAGAGTTAGCCCTAATATAGGATTATATTTAAGAATAAGAATATTGCATAACTTTGATTGCTCCTGATTAGTAAGTTTTTTTTTGTTTCTCTAACTTCTCTTGGATGGTTTGTGTCTTCTTTGTCATAAAGAATAACTGTGGTTTTTTAAAACAATGATGTGTTAAAAGAACTAGCTGCAATATAGATGATTTTCTTTTTGCATGTAGAATGATAAAGAACTTTTTAAGTGTAATAACAAGAACTCAGAGAAAATGTTGGTAGGTTTTCCTATACAATTTAGGAAAACCTATGAACTTCAAAAACACCCCTCAATAAAAGGCATATTGCAGACTCTGACAAAATGTAATACTTAGGGCAAACACAGTATTAAAAAGTTTTATTTTCCATAAAGAGTAAATTTGATTACAATGGAAAATGTGTTTCTCCTCCTGTATTTCAGCATGCAGCATAGGTTATTGAATTTAATACTGCTAGATATTTTATTATTTCAGTTTTAAAATGATGGTTGGGTAACTTGCCATGGCCACATGAGCAGGGATTTCAACACACGTGGTCATATTTCAGAACACAAGCTCTTAACCACTACTTGCTGCAGTTCACAGATGAAAAAGTTAAAAGAGGAATGCTCCAAGGACTCAGCCAATTCTTACCCATAAAGAACCACACTAATGTGCATACATGCATACAATTTTTAATACAAATAACCAGTAAAAATCCTGAACATTGAAAGTGATGGGAAAAACAAACACAAATTTGAAGAACAAACTACAAAGCTTAATTTGTGTCCGTGAGATTACTAAATCTTTAGTTCCAAATGAAAATGCTGAAATTTGATAAAGGTGGAATGAAATGTTAGTGATCCAGTGCCCTCCTCATAGCATTTGTGTGGTGATATATATTCTTTTATAGAAAATGAGGTATAACTGACAAATAAAATTGTAATATATTTAAAGTGTACAACATAATGATTTTATATGTGTGTATACCATGAAAGGATACCCACCATCAAGTAAACACATCTTTGCCACACATATTTATTTTATGTTATGTTATTTTTGGTGAAAACACTTAAGTTTTACTCTCAGCACATTTCAGTTATAAAATTTATAATCACTGTGTCACTCATTGGAGCCTTGTACCTAATTTAATTCTTCTGACAACTGAACTTTTACCCCTTTCAGTTCAGTCCGGTCACTCAGTCATGTCCGACTCTTTGTGACTCCATGGACTGCAGCAGTCCAGGCTTCCCTGTTCATCACAACTAAGAATGTGTATGCCCATGCTGCTACTAAAGAGCGCACGAGTCACAACAAAGATCCAAGATTCTGCAGGCTGCAACTAAGACTTGGTGCAGCCAAATAAATAAATATAAATATTAAAAAATAAAGAGTGTGGTTAAATGAATTAAAAAAGCATGTAGACCCAATTATATGCCGCCTACAAGAGACTCACTTCAGGTTTAAGAACACATGTAGACTGAATATGAAGAGATGGAAAAAAGGTATTACGTGCAAATAAAAACTATTATGTTGGTGCAAAAATAACTGAGGATTTGCATTGTTGAACTTTGTCATTTCATATTGGAATACATTCTTCAATAAATGTGGTTATGGTATATATCATTTTAATGAGCATTTCTCACTTTATTTTTTTTTTTTGCTAATGACATTACTTGCTATTTATGTTTATTTTAGATGATAGAAATGATATTAGACAAAAAGCAAATTCAAGCAGTGTTTTTATTCGAGTTCAATATGGATCATAAAGCATTGGCGACAACTCACAACACCAACAATGCATTTGGCCCTGTAACTGTCAACAAATGTACAGTGCAGAGGTGGTTCAAGAAATTTTGCAAAGGAGACAAGAGCCTTGAAGATGAGGAGCATAGTGGCTGACCATCAGAAGTTGACAAAGAACTTGAAAATGGCCATCATTGAAGCTGACCCTCTTACAAATACACAAGAAGTTGCTGAAGAACTCAGTGTCGACCATTCCATGGTCATTTAGCAATTGAAGCAAATTGGAAAGGTGAAAAGCTCGATAAGTGGGTGCCTCATGAACTGACCACAAATTTAAAAAAATCAGTTCTCAAGTGTCATCTTTTCTTATTCTACGCAACAATAATGAACTGTTTTTCAATCGGATTGTGACATGTGATGAAAAGTGGATTTTATACAATAACCAGCAAAGCCCAGCTCAGTGGCTGGACTGAGAAGAAGCACCAGAGCACTTCTCAAAGCCAAGTTTGCCCCAAAAAGAGGTCACAGTCACTGTTTGGTGGTCTGTTACCCATCCAATCCACCACAGTTTTCTGAATCCTGGTGAAACCATTACATCTGAGAAGTATACTGAGCAGATCAATGAGATGAACCGAAAACTGCAATGCCTGCAGCCAGTATTGATCAACAGAATGGGTGTAATTCTTCTCCATGACGAGGCCCAACCACACACTGCAAAACCAACACTTTAAAAGTTGAACGAACTGGGCTACCAAGTTTTGCCTCATTCATCATATTCACCTGACCTCTTGCCAACTGACCAGCACTTCTTCAAGTATCTTGACAACTTTTTGCAGGGAAAACGCTTCCACAACCAACAGGAGGAAGAAAATGCTTTCCAGGAGTTTGTTGAATCCTGATGCATGGATTTTTATGCTACGGAAGTAAATAAACTTATTTTTTATTGGTAAAAATGTGTTGATTTTAATGGCTCCCATTGTGATTAATAAAAATGTGTTTGAGCATAGTTATAATGATTTAAAATTCAAAGTCCAAACCCGATCTTTATACCGACCTATAAAAGAAAGTTGAAGTAGATTTACTTCTATCAGACAAAATAGACTTTCAATCAAAAACTGTAATGAGACAAACAAAGCCACTGTATATTAGAGGGATCAATTTATCAAAGGATATATGATAAATTGACTTATGTACCCAACACTGGAACACCTGAATATATAAACTAAGTATTAACAGATCTGCAGGGAGAAACGGACAGCAATACAAAAGTAGTATAAGGAATTTCAGTATTCACCTTCAATAATGAATGTATCATCCCAATAAAGGAATGTGTATTCTGTCACTGTTGGATGAAATGTTCTGTATGTGTCTGTCAGTTTCATTTATTTAACATGTAGTTTATATCCAAAGTTCATCGAGATCAGGAATAAGACAAGAATGACCACTCTCACCAGTTTTATTCAAAATATTACTGAAAGTCAGTCAATATTACTAATTACTCAAGAAAAAGAAATGGAAGGCATCCACAATGGAAAGGAAGAAGTACATCTGTTTGCAGATGACAAAATATTACATATAGAAAGTACTAAAAACTCTAATAAAAAACTCTTAGAACTAATACATGAATACAGAGTCTCAGGATACAAAATCAATATACAAAAAAACCAATTGCATTTTTATACATAGCAATGAACCACCAAAAAGATAAAGTTTGAAAAATCCCATTTACAATTACAATAAAAAAATAAAATAGTTAGGATAAATGTACCCAATGAAGTAAAAGAGCTATACAACTAAAAAATATAAAATATTGGTGAAAAAAATAAAAAAAAACATTTAAAATACATATGTTCAAAAATTAGAAAAATATTGTTAAAATGTACAAACTATCCAAAGCAATCTATGTATCCAATACAATTCCTAACAAAATACAAATGGCATTTTGTAAGAAAAATTTTTAATCCTAAAATTTATATGGACCTACTGATACAAAAGACCCTAAATAACCAATGCAACCTTGAGACAGAAGGAAAAACCTGGGGACATAGCTCTTCTTCATTTTGAACTATATTACAAAGTTACAATAATCAAAACAATATGGTACTGCCATAAAAACAGACATATAAATCAGTGGAACAGAAGAGAGAGATGAGAAATAAACCTACAGATATTTGGTCAATTAATTTTCAACAAAGGAGTCAAGAATATTAAATGGAGAAAAGGTAGTATCTTCAATAAACAGTGCTGGGAAAATGGGATATCCACACGCAAAAGAATAAAACTGGACCCCTGTCTTACACCATTCACAGAAATTAACTCAAAATGGATTAAAGACTTGAACATAGACCTGATATCACAAAACTCCTAGAAGAAAGCTTAGGGAAGAACTTCATCAACATTAGTCTTGGCAACAATTTTTTGGAATGAGGTCAAAAACAATAAAACTAAAAATAAGTGAAATTACATCAGTCTCTCTCTGACACACACACAGACACACCACTCTCTATACACATAAATATTTATTATATATATATATAGATATATATGAGACAGGGATGAGGTAAAGGTTCATAGAGAATGGAATATTTTTCAAACTTAAAAAAGAAAATGCTTCCATTTGAAACAACACAAATGAATCTGGAGGGTGTCAAGCAATGAAATTATTTAGAGAAAGACAAATATTAGATGGTATCACTTATTTAGGGAATCTGGAGCTGGGGGAAGTGAAAATAAAAAGTCAAACTCATGGAATCAGAGAGTAGAATAGTAGTTTAACAGGGAGTGGAGTTAGTGGGGGACACAGAAGCTGGTAAAGGGGTACAAAGTGAAAAGAGCGACAAATTTGGCTTAAAACTCAACATTCAGAAAACTAAGATCATGGCATCCGATCCCATCACTTTATGGCAAGTAGATGGGGAAGCATAGAAACAGTGACAGACTTTATTTTCTTGGGCTCCAAAATCACTGCAGATGGGGACTGTAGCCATGAAATTAAAAGATGCTTGCTCTTTGGAAGAAAAGCTATGACCAACCTAGACAGCATGTTAAGAAGCAGAGATATTACTTTGCCAACAAAGGTCCATGTAGTCAAAGCTATGGTTTATCCAGTAGTCATGTATGGATGTGAGAGTTTGACCATAAAGATAACTGAGTGCTGAAAAATTGATGCTTTTGAATTGTGGTGTTGGAGAAGACTCTTGAGAGTCCTTTGGACTGCAAGGAGATCCAACCAGTTCATCCTAAAGGAAATCAGTCCTGAATATTCATTGGAAGGACTGATGCTAAAGCTCTAATACTTTGGCCACCTGATGGGAAGAACTGATTCACTGCAAAAGACCCTGATACTGGGAAAGATTGAAGGTGGGAGGAGAAGGGGACGACAGAGGATGAGATGGTTGGATGGCATCACCAACTTGATGGACATGAGTATGAGCAAGCTCCAGGGGTGGGTGATTGACAGGAAGCCTGGTGTGCTGCAGTCCATGGGGTTGCAAAGAGTCGAACACTACTAAGCAATTGAACTGAATTGAACTTGTGGTCACCAGAGACTTTCTTATAACATCTTATAGTTCTAACATTGTATATTAAGCTGATTATACCTTAATATTGGACACATACAAAAACCTTATATTATTGCACTCCCTCCCTCACATTCTATATTCTTAATAATATAATTTATATCTTTTTACATTGTGTTTCTGTTAAAAATATTATTGTAATTGTAGTTAACTTTAGTACTTGGGCTTTTAACTATATGTTAGAGTTATAAGTGATTTTCCCATCACTATTAGAATATAGAGTATTCTGAAGATTGTATGTAGTTACTTTACTAGTGAGTTTTATTCTTTCCTATATTTTCACGTTACTAATTAGTATCTTTTTGTTTCAGCTTGAAGGACTCCCTCTAAAGTTTCTTTTAAGGCTGGTCTAGTGGTGATGAACTACTTCAGCTTTTGTTTGTCTGGAACCTCTCTATTGCTCCTTTATGTTGGATTCTGTTTGCTAGAATTTTGTTAAGGATTTTTGCATCTATGTTCATCAGTGATAATGGCCTGTAGCTTTCTTTTATTGTGGCATCTTTGTCTGGTTTTGGTATAAGGGTGATAGTGGCCTCATAGAATGAGTTTGGAAGTTTACCTTCCTCTGCAATTTTCTGGAAGAGTTTGAGTAAGATAAGTGTTAGCTCTTCTCTAAATTTTTGGTAGAATTTAGCTATGAAGCCGTCTGGTCCTGGGCTTTTGTTTGCTGGAAGATTTCTGATTACAGTTTCAATTTCCGTGCTTGTGATGGGTCTGTTAAGATTTTCTATTTCTTCCTGGTTCAGTTTTGGGAAGTTATACTTTTCTAAGAATTTGTCCATTTCTTCCAAGTTGTCCATTTTATTTGCATATATTTGCTGATAGTAGTCTCTTATGATCCTTTGTATTTCTGTGTTGTCTGTTGTGATTTCTTCATTTTCATTTCTAATTTTGTTGATTTGATTCTTCTTCCTTTGTTTCTTGATGAGTCTGGCTAATTGTTTATCAATTTTATTTATCTTCTCAAAGAAACAGCTTTTAGCTTTGTTGATTTTGGCTATGGTCTCTTTTGTTTCTTTTACATTTATTTCTGCCCTAATTTTTAAGATTTCGTTCCTTCAGTTAACCCTGGGGTTCTTCATTTCTTCCTTTTCTAGTTGCTTTACGTGTAGAGTTAGGTTATTTATTTGATTTTTTTCTTGTTTCTGGAGGTATGCCTGTATTGCTATGAACCTTCCCCTTAGCACTGCTTTTACAGTGTCCCAAAGGTTTTGGGTTGTTGTGTTTTCATTTTCATTCATTTCTATGCACATTTTTATTTCTTCTGTGATTTGTTGGTTATTCAGAAGCATGTTGTTCAGCCTCCATATATTGGAATTTTTAATAGTTTTTCTCCTGTAATTGAGATCTAATCTTACTGCATTGTGGTCAGAAAAGACGCTTGGAATGATTTCAATTTGTTTGAATTTATCAAGGTTAGATTTATGGCCCAGGATGTGATCTATCCTGGAGAAGGTTCCATGTGCACTTGAGAAAAAGGTGAAATTCATTGTTTTGCTGTGAAATGTCCCATAGTTATCAATTAGGTCTAACTGGTCTATTGTATCATTTAAAGTTTGTGTTTCCTTGTTAATGTTCGGTTTAGTTGATCTATCCATAGGTGTGAGTGGGCTATTAAAGTCTCCCACTATTATTGTGTTATCGTTAGTTTCCCCTTTCATACTTGTTAGCATTTGCCTTACATATTGCGGTGCTCCTATGTTGGGTACATATATATTTATAATTGTTATATCTTCTTCTTGGATTGATCCTTTGATCATTATGTAGTGTCCTTCTGTGTCTCTCTTCACAGCCTTTATTTCAAAGTTTATTTTACCTGATGTGAGTATTGCTACTCCTGCTTTTTTTTGGTCTCTATTTGTGTGGAATATCTGTTTCCAGTCCTTCACTTTCAGTCTGTTTGTGTCCCTTGTTTTGAGGTGGGTCTCTTGTAGACAACATGTATAGGGGTCTTGTTTTTGTATCCATTCAGCCAGTCTTTGTCTTTTGGTTGGAGAATTCAACCCATTTACATTTATGGTAATAATTGATAAGTATGGTCCCGTTGTCATTTACTTTGTTGTTTTGGGTTCGGATTTATACACCCTTTCTGTGTTTCCTATCCAGAGAAGATCTTTTAGCATTTGTTGAAGAGCTGGTTTGGTGGTACTGAATTCTCTCAGCTTTTGCTCGCCTGTAATGCTTTTGATTTCTCCTTCATATTTGAATGAGATCCTTGCTGGGTACAGTAATCTGGTTTGTAGGTTTTTCTCTTTCATCACCTTAAGTATGGCCTGTGTCTTGGGTGGCAGCTCTAAAAGTTGGGGTGGTAGATGTTTGTATAAGCTCCCTCCATTGAGGCACTGGTGACTTGGATTTGTTGTTGCAGTGAGTTAGAGGGAAAACATGGGGGAGGTGCCTGCTGGGCTCTAGCAAGGATGGCACCTGGATGAGTGCTACTGAGAAGTTATACCCTGAGTCAGCAGACTTCTTTCAGACAAAGATTTGGCGATGGGCATTTTTTGCCTGCTTTCTTTGTGCTGAGTCCTGGGAGGATGGCTGTGGCAAATACTGGTGCACTTGTTGACAACTGCTATTTTGTCTGCTGTGGTTCTGTGAAATTCATGAACACAAGTTTTACTGGCTTTCAGAGCTAGATGATTTGGAGAGCGTTCCTTAAAAATCAGTTGCTAGATATGAGGCCTTTGTTCCTCAGGGAGAAAGGGGTAGGGTTTTTTTTTCTGAATTGTATGGTGCTATGTCAATGGTGAGATTTATGATAAGAGTGTTTCTCAGCCTTTTCTACTTGTTTCTGTTTTATCAGTCATCCAGTATATAGGAATCACTCAGCTCTTCTCTGGATTGCTCTTAGAGGGAGTTTCTCCATGAATAGCTGTATATTTGGTGCATCTGTGGGAGAAGGGAAATTCAGGAGACTCCTATGTCACCATCTTGTCTGGGAGTCAAAATATTCTTTTGTTCTGTCATGTCTGAAGTGGTTTCTGGTGCATCATTTTTTGGTCAGGATTTCTTATGGTATGTACAAAACCTTAGAATTGCTTTTTTTTTTTTCCTAAGAAGGAATTTTATTTTCAAAATATAGGAAGATTTTGGAAAATCTTTCAGAAATATAACTGAATTAAAATTACTTTTTGAAGATGGTGCATTCTTAGAAAGGAATAAAAAACAAAAAAAGAGAAGTACAAAATTCAGAATTTCATTATTCCTAAGGGGAGAAACAGTTCTATACTTCTATCAAAACTTTGTTTTAAAGGTATAGGTGCAATTTCAGTTTTATTTTAATAAACAGTCCACACCTCTGGTAGTCATTCCCCTGGCATAAGTTGCCTAGCACCAGAATCCCTAGTTGAAGACATAATAATTCATTTGTGCCCCTTAGGCATGGCCTTCCAGCAGTCAGCTCTACCTCATTGAGAGTTACAAATTAAAAAAAAAAAAATTAGTGTAATTGAATATCATATTTGTTTCATTATACCTAGTAAAATCTGAAACTATTAGAAAATGTTTTTGTAAAACAAGTAAATAAAATGGAAGCAATTTGTTCATATTTCTCCAAATATTGTATAAAAATACTATATTGATTTGATTATACATTTCATTTATTGAGTGGGTAGATTCACGTATTTGTTGAAAGACATTTAGCTGATGTTACCTGATGGTGACATTAGATACCTTAAAAAAAAAAAGTCATCTATTATCTGCTTAGTTCCAGGAACATTTTGGTTTGGGAGGACTTATCTTTCAGAGCCTGTTCCCTTTGGGGACAACATCCTGTGGGAGCACTTCTGTTTTCCTTTGACTTCCTGTTTATTTAAAAGAACTCTTAACAAATGTAGAGGGTATATTGACTTTTCTCCTTCATGTAAATAAATATCTTCCCCAGAGACTAAATCTAAAATGTATTAAATTCATTCTTGGTTAATTGTAAAGAACATTTAAAATTAAAGACAAAATAAAAATTAACTACTTAAATATAAAACTGGCTTTTTTTTCTCCTTAGCAGGGTGGGCTAATTGTTTTAATTGAATTAAAACTGAATAAATAAGGGAGTGACCATTTTAGAAAAATCTATTTGAGGCCAGGTTTATACTGATGATTGAAAATGCATGGAAGCCAAGCCAGCCCCTCCCTCCTCACCTCCTTTCCCCAGTTTCCTTCCACTCTGGGAATGAAGGTCTGCTCAGTTCCCTCGTGACAGCTACTTCTTTGTACTTCATCCAGCTCTACCTTGTTCCCCGCTGCACACTGGGCCCTTTCTACTTGTGCTTCTGGTCACCACCTAGAGTTCTAGGAGAACTCTTCTCCAAGTTCTGCTGCTGTGTATGCCAAGGACACGTTTACCTGGTCTTCTACCATGTAGCTATCCAAAAAGAAATATATTTGTGATAGACTTTGTTAGATGCTAGTAGATAACAGGAAGGAATTGTAGTTAGGAAGCAAAACTTTACAAAAATAGTTGATTAATTTGATAATTCTCCAAGTTCAGAAAAAGAAAACTTTAATAAATAATGAAACCTTTTTAAAAGACAGTCCCATCACAAATACGCTTCAGTTCTCAGCCTGTTCTTTGTTAAAGTTCTTTCTCTTCTCCTTCTTCCAGGAAGAATCCTCTTTTTTCAACCTCCACAGCAGAAATCTTACCTTCTGTGGGGGTATGTTTCACCCTAAGATTATTTACCACAATTCACAAGACTCCTCTAACAATATGTTTTCTGGTGTCTGAATTTATCATTTTATAATTTATCAATTGTAGGGAGAGAGATAGGTGAAGAAATTTGGTGCAAACAGTGTGGGATGAGGCTTGGCTTTCTATGTCCCAAACCCTTCTGCATCTCCTTGCTAGTGTAGAGTTTTGGATACGCTTCTTCATTCTTTTCTTTAAAAAAAATTTTTTTATTTGGTATAGTTGATTTACAGTGTTGTATTATTTCAGGTATATGGCCAAGTGAATTTGTTTTCCATATACATAAATCTACTCTTTTTTAGATTCTTTTCGCACATAGGCCGTTAACAGAATATTGAGTAGAGTTTCCTGTGCTATATAGTATGTCCTTATTAGTTACCTATTTTATATATATAGTGGTGTGTTTGTGTCAGTTCCAATCATCCAATTTATTCCTTCTTCCCTTTATCCCCCAGTTGCCATAGCCTACCCAGGAGCCTGGTAGGTTATAGTGCATGGGGTAGCAAAGAGTTGGACACAACTGAGTGACTTAACTTTCACTTTTCAATTTCAGCCATAAGTTTACTTTCTATGTCTTTAGCTCGCGTTGTGTTTTGTAGATAAGTTCATTTGTAGCCTTTTTTAAGATGCCACATATAAGGGAGGCCATATGATATTTGTCTTTCTCTCTCTGACTTCACTCGGCGTGACAGTCTCTAGGTGCATCCATGTTGCCGCAAATATGCCTCTTCACTCTGGCAGCAGATCACTAGTTAATGAAACCACCTCCCCCAAAACATATATATACACAAGTGTGTCTTTTTCCCATACTGAAAAATACTTCTGAAGGACGGTGGTCTAACTCTGTATTGTATTAGTGAGGACTGTTAAAGTTGTCAGTGATAGAAATCTAATTTGTGTTACTGCTAGTACTAAAAGTTAACATTTATCAAATGTTAACTATGCAGTTGTATTACTTTAATAATTCATATATATTATCCTGTCAAATTTTAATAACAGCTCTATTAGGTAGGTACTTTTATTGTTCCCATTTTATATATGACAAAACTGAGGCACAAAGAGGTTAAAGGCAACTTACTTAGAATTGCAAGTTTTAGAGCCAGGATTAGAATCCAAATTGCTGACTCCAGAGCCTTATGCCCTAGGGTAGGCACATTGTGGAGAATTTATTGCCTCATAGATTCCACTGTAAATTGCAACAACCAAACTATTGGGAAATACAGAGTAGAAGCAGGCTTCAGGAGCAGCTGGGGCCAAGAATTCAAATACCATTCTCTCTCTCACTGTCTTTTTTTCCCCTTTGCCGTGCTGTGTAGCATGTGGGATCTCAGTTTCCCAACCAGGGGGTGAACTTGGACACCCTGCAGGGGAAGCAAGGGATCCTAACCACTAGACAGCCAGGGAGTCCCTGCCTCACAGTCTTCCATGTATACTTTTTTCCTCAGTGTGCTGGCTTTAGTTCTCATTGTTAACTCGATTCTTCAACATGGTGGCTGGCCGCTGGTAGATCTTTACCTTGGTATTTCACAACTTCTCCCTTTGGAAGACTTTTTTACAGCTGCAGTTGTTAATTAAAAAAAAAAAAAAAATCAGTGGGAAAAACTTCTAGATACACAGATAATACCAGCTGCCTGAATCACTGCTCTCTCCCAATATGTCTTCCAAACACTACAGAGCAACAAGAAGAAAAAGGTAAAAACAAGGATTGAGGATACCCAAATCTCAAATTAACTCTTAAGTGAAAGAGGGGGAAAAAAAAAAACCACTCACGAGAATCTCATTAAGCTATGTCTCATCGTCTTGCCTCAAACCTTGACCATGAACAAGAATGGTTTAAAAAAAAAAATGTAGGAGAGAAGATTGGGTCCGAGGTTAATGTGAAACTACTGTCAAAAGAGAAAGTCTACCCTCTGGGTAAAAATACTGAAAATATTTCGAATCCAGTTCTCAGGCAAAGACCCAAATGTATGCTGTTTACCAGAGACACATCTAAAACAGTGATTCAGCAAGAGTAGAAGTTAGTGGGAAAGATTGCAGTTGACCTGCAGATCTGGCCAACAGTGCGGGGTGCTTCGGTTCAGCCATCCTATCCCCGACTTCCCTCCTTGGCCCCTCCTCTATGTCCAGGCTGGTGGACTCATTAGAACTTGGGCGTTTTCTCTTGGTTGCTGTATCCCTGCATCTTAGAACAGTCCCTGGCACTTAGAAGGTGCCCAGTATTTCCTGATAGCTTCTTCTGGACTAAATAGTGTCTGAAAGAAGAGGGGTTCTGTTTTCAGAAGAAGAGGGAGGTATTGGGTAGACAATACACATATTAAGAAAAAACATTTTCTAGAAATTGTTTTTCAGTGTTCTCCGATTTCATATTCTTGAGAAATGGATGTTTGTTTTTAAGTGATTTGCAGCATGAGCAGTGTAAGTATAGAAAAGTTGATTAATAAGTAATGAAACTGTCTGGAACAGGGCTATCTGACAGAAATATGAGCCACAAATGCAAGCTGTGCATGTAGTTTTAAATTTTCTAGTCATCACATTAAAAAAGTAAAGAAATGAGTCCATTCTATTTTAATAATATATTTTATTAACTCCAATTCTTCCAAGTATTATTTCAACATAAAATCATACAGAAAGCATTAATGAGATATTTTATATTCTTTTATTCCCTGTTCTGTTTGCATTTATACTTACAGCATGTTTCAGTTTAGCCTAGCTTCATTTCAAGTGTTGAGTAATAGTTGACTGTTGAGTGATAGTTCAGATTTAGACAATGGGATAGTCATCTTGTCATTTCAGGGTAATGGATGAAAATAATATCTAACACCTAAAATGTATTTCTATATGTGGCAATATATTTATACCTCTTGGCCCAGATGAAATATGTCTTATTTAATGTTTTTATTTTGTGATCTTATATGTTAATAATACCTATTTTAAATTGGAGCATAATTACAGTTTAGTCTATAGCAAACCTTACTGACACTTTTATTTCTGAAGTAAATTTACCACAATAGGGATGTAGTGGAAAAGGGTCATTCTCTCACTTTAGGTCTCTGTTTAAATGTCCTCATTACAGTTGTCTCCTGTGAACATTTGAAACAAAATATCAACCTCTTCCATTTCCCCTTGTCCCTCTGACAATTCCTTTGCCTTTTATATTGCTATAGCCATCTCAATAATTCTTGTTACATCTGATGTATCATATATACTTTAAAAATTGTCTTCATTTATCACCCCTTTTCCCTAACACACACACACACACACACACACACGAATGTTTTCTCTCAGCACAAGAGCTTTATTGTATTCACTGCTATGTTACTGCATCTTAGAACATTCCCTGGCATGTAGAAGGGGCCTAGTATTTTCTGATAGTGTGAATGAAAGATTTCAGACGCATGGAATTCACTGCTGCCATATACACAGATACTCCCATATCATCATCAGCCTATATGGTCTTCCTTTGGTACCCACACTCTTCCCCATCACACTGCCGTCAGAGTTACTCTAGCTTTCAGTTCTAATACTAAGGACTCTGATGGTAGCTTTGTCATCATTTCTCTGCCTCTAGCTTTTCTCTTCAAGTCACTTGACAAGTGACTGCCACCACGAATATTAAAGAGCATCTCTGAACACGTTAGTTCCTTGCTCAGAATTTTCAGTTCTTCACTGTGGCTTTTGGGGATATCTGTAATGTGTCATATTTGTATCCTGTGCTGTTAGCAACTGCACAGTTTGATTTTTTTTTTTTTAATATGTTCAGTGCTTTCTCTTCTTCTCTGTCTCTGTACATGTTATTCTCTATTCCTGGATTCCCTTTTCCTCTTCTGCCTTGACCAGAACCCCTGACTCAACTTTAGCTACTTTTTCAGAGCTCTCCTTAGGACAATGTTGTAAACAATTTTAACTTAGGAGCATTTCACTGATGGATTATAGAAATTCTATGAAATATGAATGGACAATGAAATGTCATCAAAGCAAGACCCTTGGCCTATGTGCCAATGGTCAAGTACCCTGGAAAGCAGGAGCATTTATGGTTTAGAGAAAAATGAGTATCTGTCAAAGTACAGGAACTAGAGAGAAAAAGGGCACAGTGTTATCGTTCTTTGATTGGCTAGTCTTTCAATACCTTTGTCTTTAAGTGCTCCCAATAAAAAATGGTCCTTGTACAACTTCCTTAAAATATACATAATTTCATAAGAAGCAAAAAAATAACCCCAGTGCCTTCTAGTGTACTGAAGCAGCAGCTTTTCATAGATTGTAAAACAATTACACCTACTTCCTGAATAGCAAAACATTTACAGCGTTCTATAGCTATAAGTTTGGCATTTATGCCTTTCAAAGATTTGGTCCCTTAGGTTTAAATGGTCAAATCTATGGGTATACCATTGTTTATGGTATTCCTTTATTATCCTTTTAATGTTCATCAGATCAGTGGTAATGACCTCTCCTTTTCTGATACTGTAATTTGTCTCATCTCTCTCTTTTTGGTTAGCCTAGCTAGAGGTTTATCAATTTTATTAAGCTTTTCAAAGAACCAGCTTTTAGTTTTGTTGTTTTTCTCTACTGATTTTCTGTTTTTGATATCAATTTCTGCTCTAATTTTTATTATCTCTCTTCATTTGTTTGCTCAGGAGTAAACTTTTCTTCTTTCCCTTGTTCCTAAGGTAAAAGCTTAGGTTTTTTATTTTAGATGTTTTTTTTTTTTTTCCTTCTAATAAATGCATTCCATGCTATAAAGTTGCCCTTTAAGCCTGTGTTTGCTCCATTCCATGTTATGGTTTCATCATCTTGTAGTTAAAATATTTTAAATTTTACTTGAGAGACTTCTTTGATCCACAGGTTACTTATTGCTGTCAGATTGCCAGGTATCTGGGAGTTTTCCAACTATCTTTCTGTTAAAATTACCAGGTTATCTGAGAACATACTTTGTATACTTTCTTTTCTTTAAAATTTAAAGTATGTTTCCTGGCTCAAAATGTGGTCCAGCTCCATGTGAACTTGGGAATAATGTATATTCTACTGTCATTGGTTGGGTATTTTATAAATGCCTATGTTGCTGCTGCTGCTAAGTCACTTCAGTTGTGTTCGACTCTGTGCGACCCCATAGACGGCAGCCCACCAGGCTCTCCCGTCCCTGGGATTCTCCAGGCAAGAACACTGGAGTAGGTTGACATTTCCTTCTCCAATGCATGAAAGTGAAGAGTCAAAGTGAAGTCGCTCAGTCATGTCTGACTCTTAGTGACCCCATGGACTGCAGCCTACCAGGCTCCTCCGTCCATGGGATTTTCCAGGCAAGAGTACTGGAGTGGGGTGCCATTGCCTTCTCCAATAAATGCCTATAGGAGCAAGCTATTTGTTAGTACTATGACCTTACTGATTTTCTGCAATGGAACACTTCTAAAGCTGCTGCTTTAGAGCATTACATGGGATCCAGTGGTTTAGAAGTGTGAGAGCCATTCCCTAAGCAGCTAATTTTTGACTTGATAACATTAGAGGCATTGCATAGGAAAGACATTTACAGTGTGAATATGTGGTGTTTGAATTGTAGATGGGTGTGACATGCATTTAATTCCCTTTAAAAGCTATTTGTTTTGAATATGTACATAATGATGCTATTTTAAAATGGGTTTATACATGCCCACACACAAATGCATAGTGAAAGGACAAGAATTTACTCTAAATGTTGACTATAATTATAACCCTGGGGCTATGGTATCACAAGTGTTTAGAAAGTATTATTCATTACATTTTCCTATAGTTTTAAAATCTCCACACTACTGTTTTACTTTTGAAAAAGAACAAAAAGTTCGTTATGGTTTGTTGAAATCTGATATTGTTTGACGTGTGAGATGAACCTGAGGTGTGAACTTGATGAATAAAACGCTTGCAAGTAGGCATTGCCATAGCCAGAGTTTCATTATTCACTGTAGTCAGGGAAGAGCTGAAATGGAACAATTAATTAAAATCCACTGATAATTCCAGCACCCTCTTTTGAAACCATCATTGTTATCTGAGCAGCTCACCATACGTTTGCTAGTTTCAAAATAACAAAAACAGTGGAATTATTTAAATTTCAGTAAAGAATCCGCCTGCAATGCGGGAGACCTGGGTTCGATCCCTGGGTTGGGAAGATCCCCTAGAGAAGGGAAAGGCTACCCAATCCAGAATCCTGGCCTAGAGAATTCCATGGATTGTATAGTCCATGGAGTTGCAAGAGTCGGACACGACTGAGCAACTTTCACTCTCACTGTTATGGCTTGATGGGGCTCTAAAATGCTGGCCAGGTAATGGGCACCGACTACAAGTAAACACATTCTATAGTTGACTCCTGAATATTCAGAACTTCATTTATTTTGCAAAAGAATGTGAGCTTTTGGAGTGAATAAATATAGAATATTGGTAGTTAAGTATTAGTCATATGTAAATAAAGCTTAAAATTTCCTGGTTTCAGTTAAAAGTGAGAAGTGTAGGAAAAGAGATAAAGGCAACCGCATAGTAGTATTGGTCCAACTCCAGTTTTGAAATTTCCCCTGATAACTGGCATGTACTATGTACATGGAGTGTGTTTAAAAATTTATTGAATATTAAATTTCATAGATTCCCTGTGCTGTCAGAAACATCCCTGGAGTCTAAACATTGTATTTCTTTAACAGACGAGGAAATGCTGTCATGCATTGTTGGGTTTTATTACCTGATTTCATGTTTGATCAGACACTAAGAACAGTAGGGAATTTCAGCTGATTGGGTGAACTCATAGAAATTAGCTTCTTCATTATTTTCCTTTAATATTTGATAATAGACTTTCATATGAACTACTTAATTGCTAAGTACTAAAGTTTACTATTAAATTAATTCTAGGCATCCTAGAATCCACTCAGGAGTTAAGCTATTAAATATATTAGGTTCAGGGTTAACTTTTAATGCTTATGATTCTCAATGGGAAGAGGGCAAGACAGCCTCAATAAATAATAAATCTGAAATGGTAGACTATATTTAAGGTTCTACAGTTTGTGTTTTACATATCAAGAGGAACTTGAACTAGGCTACATGGTACCTATTATATTTTAAAAACTCAAAAACTTAGAAAACAGTAGTCCTTTGTGTCACTCTCTGTTACCTTATCCTACTTCCTCAGAAGTAACTACTTTTAATTATTTTTACCTATTCATTTTGTTTTATTTTGAATTTACTAATTTAAAAAGACCTGTTGACTAATGTAAGAACTAGGGATTTAACTTTCTTATGGTTTTCATGTTCTGTATCTCTTTCCCATGAGCTTTATTTCTTCTTAAGATTAAAGTGATAATGTTTTAGGCTGTTATCACTATGTAAAATGGTGATACTATATAGTGTTACATATTTTGTAATGGATAATATTTGCATAGTAATTTTAGTGTCCAAATACTGTCACAGTTATGAAAAACCCTAATTAATTGGTTTAGCTTTTCTTTCAGTATTGAGGGCTCCCTAGTTTTGAGTTTAGTGCCAGATATTGATGAAATATAATGAGGAGTCAGTTTCTGTTCTTGAGGAATTCAAGATCTTCTCTATGAAAGAGAAGATGCAAAAATGGTAATAGAGGTTTACAAAATGCTTTATTTTCTTGGGCTCCAAAATCACTGCAGATAGTAACTGCAGCCATTAAATTAAAAGATGCTTGCTCCTTGGAAGAAAAGCTGTGACCAATCTAGACAGCATATTAAAAGTGAAGACATTCCTTTGCCGACAAAGGTCCATCTAGTCGAAGCTATCGTTTTTCCGCTAGTCATGTATGGATGTGAAAGTTGGACTATAAAGAAAGCTGAGCACCAAAGAATTGATGCTTTTGAACTGTGGTATCGGGGAAGACTCTTGAGAGTCCTTGGACTGCAAGGAGATCCAACCAGTCCATCCTAAAGGAAATCAGTCCTGAATATTCATTGGAAGGACTGATGCTGAAGCTCTAATACTTTGGCCACCTGATGCAAAGAATTGATTCTTAGAAAAGACCCTGATGCTGGGAAAGATTGAAGGCAGGAGGAGAAGGGAACAGCAGAGGATGTGATAGTTGGATGGCATTACCAACTCGATGGACATGAGTTTGAACAAACTCTGGGAGTTGATGATGGACAGGGAAGCTTGACGTGCTGCAGTTCATGAGGTCACAAAGAGTTGGACACAACTGAGCGACTGAACTGAACTGAAGGAATCCAAAAGGAGGTAGAGCTTACTATGTTTGGCTCCAAGGAATTACCAGGCTAGTTAATGCTGGAAATGAGCTCTAAAGGAGGTAGGGGTGGTCCAGATAGGCAAAACTGGGAGAGCTTTAATGACACTGGGATTGGCAAAGGAAAAGAACCTCACCTTTTTTCCTTTTGTGTTCTGCATATCAACAGAGTTGAACATGCCATAGATTCATAGTACAGATGTGTTGAACCTAAGCTGAACCCTTATCTTGATTTCATAGCAGTATAAATGATCATAAAGTACCATCTCAAATAGTATTGTGCGAACTTGGACTGCAAGGAGATCCAACCAGTCCATTCTAAAGGATATCAGCCCTGGGTGTTCTTTGGAAGGAATGATGCTAAAGCTGAAACTCCAGTACTTTGGCCACCTCACGCAAAGAGCTGACTCATTGGAAAAGACTCTGATGCTGGGAGGGATTGGGGGCAGGAGGAGAAGGGGACGACAGAGGATGAGATGGCTGGATGGCATCACTGACTCGATGGACGTGAGTCTGAGTGAACTTCGGGAGTTGGTGATAGACAAGGAGGCCTGGCATGCTGTGATTCATGGGGTCGCAAAGAGTCGGACATGACTGAGCAACTGAACTGAACTGAACTAAACTGTATATTATATAAACAGACCTACAAATAAGTCAACCTTGAATCATGCTGCTGAAGGTCCAGCCAAAGTCAGACTTGGCACAGATATAAACATCATCAGCAACGAACTCCAGTTCCTCCAGGGTCTTAAATTCATGTTTGTACTTAATGTGGTGCGTGGAATATAATTGGCACTAAATGTATTGGGCTAAATTGATAAGAGAAAGTGCTATTTGGGTCTGAGTTTAGTTTCTGATGAACAGGAGTTTGTAATGTGTAGTTTTCCAAGAGACTGGAAGTTTACTAGGGATTTTTTTTGTCCTTTTTCAGGTTTCTTCCAACTATTAAGCAGATTGTATCTTAGGGTATTCAAGGGCAAAAGTTGCTTCTTTTTCTCCCACCTAGGAATTTGGAATGTTTTTGTTTGAATAATTATTTGAAAGTTTTTCATTGTGTGTTACTCAAATGACTACAAGTGTCAGAAACCTAATATGCAATTGGAATTGTATTTTATTTCCATTAATGACAATCAGTTAACTTTGATCATATTCTAGCTCTTTGCCTGCCTTCTTGGTTTTCTGCCAAGTGTCATTGCTGTAAGCCAATTTGCATATCAAGTTGATAATTAAAATAATTTTAAATAATATAGGGGGTCTAATCTTTCTTGTATTCTTACCTGCCCATAGTAGGCCCTGCTAATGTAAATACTAATGCTTGATGCACACAATTCTTTCATCTACATGATTTTTTTTCTATGATTTTTCTAGATGCTTAAGAGTTATGTGCATTTCTCATTAGGTTTTCAGTTTCATATCAAACTTTTGGAAACCTTTAAATGGTGAAAATTACAAGCTGACAAAATGCGGCAGATAACCATCATCTAGCAATGACCATCATAAACTCAGCTTTTGGAAGTGCTGGCTCTGTTAATAGTAATTGAATGAAAAGCGTGTCAGTTTTTGAAAAGTGTGTCAGTTTTTGTTTATTTGTTTTCCTGATAGCTGACTTGGTAAAGAATCTGCCTGCAGTGAAGGAGATGTGGGTTCAAGCTCTGTAAGATCCCCTGGAGAAGGGAATGGCTACCCACTCCAGTATTCTTGAATGGAGAATCCTATGGACAGAGGAGCCTGGCGGGCTCCATGAGGTTGCTAAGAGTCAGACATGACTGAGTGACTAACACTTTCAACACTTTTATTTGTATTTTCCATTGAGTAGTCAGGCATATGTAATCAGGAATTGAGCTGTTTCTTTTAAAATGAGGCTTCAGGTCTGATCATAGAACCATAACATTTTAGATTTGGAAAAGATTTTTTTACTTTTTATTTTTAGTATGGATGTGAGAGTTGGACCATAGAGAAAGCTGAGCACCGAAGAACTGATGCTTTTTAACTGGTGTTGGAGAAGACTCTTTGAGACTCCCTTGGACTGCAAGGAGATCCAATCAGTCCATCCTAAAGGAAATCAGTCCTGAATAGTCATTGGAAGGACTGATGCTGAAGCTGAAACTCCAATATTTGGCCACCTGATGTGAAGAGCTGACTCACTAGAAAAGACCCTGATACTGGGAAAGATTGAAAGCTGGAGGAGAAGGGGACGACAGAGAATGAGATGGTTGGATGGCATCACTGACTCAATGGACATGAGTTTGTGTAAGCTCCAGGAGTTGGTGATGGACAGGGAATCCTGGAGTGCTGCAGTCCACGGGGCTGCAAAGAGTTGGACACGACTGAGTGACTGAACTGAACTGAGGACATCATGTATTCTTAGTAATTATTTAACTAAAAACTTTCTGTGAATGCTGAAAATAGTTGATATACCTTCTGTAAATCAGAAAAAGGACATGAGTGCATTCACATAACTTCATTATTTTCTCAGTATAATTTCAGGATCATATATTTTCTGTGATTTTTTTTTTAAGTTGCTGTGGCTTAACTATGAATGGGTGGACCATAAAACACCTTCTAGAAAATATAAATTAGCTGGATGATAGAGACAAGGAGAGCTATTTCTAGCAGGTGTTAAAAGACACTCAATGTGTCACATCCTGTGGATTGGTCAGTTGAAAGAGTTTATTAAAAAAAATTCTTTGTTAAGGTTTGCTTTGTAAATTCTTATGTATAAAAATTCAGATAAAAATGAAAAGCTATAAAGTTGAAAATGCCGTCGTGATAAAAGAGAAGGTCCTTGGTAAGACTGCCTCAATTGCCACTAGGTTACTGGTTAATTTTCATAGATTAATGACCAGACCTGTGGGTTCCTATCATCTTTGAAGGTGTTTCTGGTTTTCAAATTCCTACTGCTGTTGATGTTCTAGTGACACTCTCAGCACCTATGTGTTCTCAGTGAGTGTCTCTGCCTCCTGCGGCATTGAATTTAGAAGCTGAAGGAGACTTGAGATATCTTAAAATTCTGATGTCAATTTCCAAAGGAGGGAACTGTCCAGAGAGAGTTGATAACTCTCCCCTGTCCATTCTTTGTTTCTCTGAGTTGTTTTTACTCTGAGCACTTCTGACCTCAGATATGTTTCTCTTTTCTCCCTGCACCACACCAACAAATTCATTTACTCTTGACACCAACTGGATGTTGTACAATTCAGCTCACTTCGAACACCAATTAGGAGTTAGTGCAGACCCCACAACTTAAAGAATCAGTCCCACAGGACTGCTCCCACTTTAAGTACGTGGCAAGATTGGATGGCCACACCCCTGTTCATTTTGGCTACAAAATCGAGTTTCCCCAACTCCCTCCTCAAGTTTAACAGTTTTCTAGATACAAATTCAGGCAAACACTCTATTTACTGTTGCTGGCTTATTATAGAGATTATTCTAAAGGATGCATTACAAATGCATCACCCGGCGAAGAAGTCTACAGGGTAAGGTCTGACAGAGTCCTGAGTACAGGAGCTTCTGTTCCTGTGCAGTGGGCTGTACCACCCTTCTGATGTGTGGATGTATTCACCAACCCAGAAGCTCTTTGAACCCTACCATTAGGACTTTTTATGGACATCGCATCATGGAGGCATGATTGAGTAATAACCCAGTCTTCAGCCTTCTCCCCTTAAGGTTGAGGGTAGAGCTGAAAATTTGGTCTTTCTGGCCACCAGCCCCCATTCTGAAGTTGTCTAGGATCCCAAAAGGAGTCAATTAGCACAGAATGTGATTTTGTCACATTTGAGGTACAAGGGATTAAGAAGCTCTGTCAGGGCCAGGAGTCAAAGACCAAATATTATAATAAAAGATGTTCCTTTTATCCCTTTCACTTGGAAAATTACAAGGGCTCTGTGCCACGAACGGGGAATGAGGTTCAAATATATATTATTAAAGCATTACACACTTACCTCTGGGTTTAGTCAGTACCCTTGTTGCCCCTTCCCCCCACTTTCATGGCTACTTGCCAGATCAGCACACTTTACTTTACACTTGGATGACTGCCTCTGGCCTCATCTGGTTGTTTTTAATCTAATCTTCTGATCCGATTTAACAAGCTCTTCAGGACTGAATAGATGTTATAGGCCAGACTGGTTTAGATTTCACATCAGTGCTGGGTCATGGTTCCTCTAGGAGCTTTTCCAGCTGAGGGGGAATTTTATATACTTAAAGTCAGCAGAACCACCCACTGAGTTGTGGATAAGATTTTGGTTAAAACTGTACTTGAAATATTTCTAAATCCAGTCTGAATCTGTTTGGAGTGTACTAGGGCCAACTATACCATCATGATGTTGGGGGCTAGAATACCCTAAAAATAGAGATTTAAAGTGTAAGATCTGCACTGAACAAGTTTCAGTTCTCATTGTGGATGAAACTTGCCCATAAATATATAAGGAAAAATATAACCAAGTACCCTAATGAGTAGTATGACCCAAAGGGCTGAGAACTAAGCGGGGTGGGGAGTAAACCGTGTAAGAGCTTCTAGATGGAGCAAAGCTTGAGATAAACTACTAAGGTCAGATATGATTTGGAACAGGGAAAGGAAAGACTGATTTGAAAGGAAAATATTGAGAATAAACTTTGTAATATATGTGGAAAGATAATTTCTACTTATTAATGTTTATTTACATGTGAGCTCTGCTTATGTTTGCTTTGTTGCGTTTCAGTTTTTATAACTCCTGTTTTTCTCATAAATCATACTAAAAGAGTTTCAATTCACTCAATTCTGTTCATCTCAAGTTGGTAATATCAATTTGGTATTATTCTATTGAGAAGGATTTCAATACATTTTTAAAGTATTATTTTCCTCATATTATATTCGAGATAAGAATGATTTAAAAGGCTATATACTGAAAAGAAGTCCTAATGGTCTTAAAATACAAACAAACAAACAAAAAAAACACCAAAACTTTCTCTGCCATGTATCCACTATTTTAGCAAGTTCTTATTAGAAGTATTTGTGGTCAGTCCCTATATCTGAGCATTCCTTCTCTTGAGTAAAGATTTTTAAGTGGAAGTTACTACCACTTGCTTTGAGGTAACCTAGTTTTGAATTTAAAAAGATATAATCTTGTATACAGAGAAAGCCTTCCTTGCTTGAATTTGCAATTTTCTTAGACTACTTAAAGGAGTGTTTATTTAATTTTATCTTATTTACAGAACAGTGAGTGTTCTCCTGTGCTTGAGAAACTCTGGGTTCTGGAGCTTATGCTTGTCAGGTTTCTCTGATCATGGTTTTAACAGCTGAAAGGAACAGAAGCCACACGAGTCTAGCTTATTAGAAAAAGGGGCATTTTAATACTAAATTTAACCCACTCCAAAAATAATGAACTGTGAGGTTTGAAGTTTAAGATAAGATCTGGAAAATCCCCCCAGTCCTACAATCACTCACTATTTCTCTCGAATTCTAGATATTTTCTCTGACTTATGGAAGAAAGCCACTCTTGATTCAGTTCAGTTCAGTTCAGTCGCTCAGTCGTGTCCGACTCTTTGCAACCCCATGAGTCGCAGCACCTCTTCCTAAATACAGTCTTGCCTTTATCCTTTTAGTACTCCTGTGCCTTCCCTCTCTTGATATTCGGGTATAGCTTTTATTTTTTCTTTCCCTTTGCTTTTAAAAATCTATCATGGATTATCTGATTAGCTATTTTCTGGTCAATACTTGAAACTTAAGTATGTTTACATATGTATTTTTTAAATGTATTTATTTTTTAATGGAGGGATAATTGCTTTACATAATTTTATTGTTTCTGTCAAATGTCAACATGAATCAGTCTTAGATATACATATGTTTTAAATTTGTGTCTGTAGCTGTTTCAGCCACCGTACAGGTGAGTCTATATAATGAAATGTAGAAGGTGGTGAGAAGTAACGATTTTATTTCATTTTGAATGTGAGGGCTGTCTGGCCTTATGTAGCTGTACGTTCCTATCCTTAGAATGGTCCTCTTGAAGCTGCGTCCACTGTCAAGAGGAACTTACCTCCTGTGGTAACCCAAGGACGAAAGAGTAGATAAAACCAAGGAGGGTCTTAGAATGCAGGAACAGAAAAACCAGACGCTTATCGTCCTTCCCTCCCCCATGTTGTAACTGTTAATGGATTTCAGGTCCTCCTGGGCAGTATAACCTGTCTCCTGTCCTACTCTATACAGGAGTATACTCCCCACCCAGTATATGTGCCTCATTCAATCAGCAAGTGACCCAAAGACCCGTACCTGGGTATAAAAGTGGACTAAGGGCCCCTGTTCCATGTTGGTTCTCTCTTGAGCTGGCCCACTCTTCTAACAGCATCTCCCACTCTAATAAACTTTATTTCCCTCTCATTCTGTCTCATGGCTGGAAATCCTTTTCCAACCCACGCCCGGACCACGACACTCACCTTGATAGGAGGCTGTCATCTTTGGTGACGAGTTAGAAGTAGTTCTGCTACGTTAACAAGGAGTGCTTCCATACACGGTCGCACTTAAATTTTTATCCTTTAAGTGAAATAAAACCTGTACAGAGTGTGTGAAATAGCAGATCTCTTAACTCTGAGATCCTTAAATCTCAAAAAGGATTGCATGACGGGCCCCTCGCTTGTTCTGATTAAATGATACGGAGGAAGAACATGATCTATGTTAACATTAAGCACATTCAATAACTATATGAGAGAAAAATTATAAACCATACTTTGGCATTATGAAAATTCTTTTTAAGATTTAAAAATCAATATTTTAAAATTTCTAATTTTGTTCTCATATGTGCAGTTGATGTTTGGGTGAGTATATAGGGCCACAGTAAACAGAAAAACTTCAGTAGGTTACTTGCAACTTCAGCTGCCAAATGTCCCCACTTTGAGAAAAAAGAGTGATGTGGTTATTTTACAGGAAATACTGTACAGGACTGTGGTTTCTGTAAAGGAAATGCCCACCAAGAAACTAAAATACTGTTACTCCTTAATGGTGTGCTTTGTGCTTGAGGTAAAAATGAGTTGATATAAATAAACCTTACTCCTAGATTTTATGCTCAGAATTAGTTCTAAAGCACTTTAATGTAAAGCATGAAGTGACTTTGCATTTTTATGTGGCTTGCTAGCAGAATGCAGCTTAGGAGAGAAGACCACAGAAAGCTCCGTGTAAATAATGAAACAGATGGTGGAGGGACAATCGTTTGACTTTGACAGTGTCACACAAGAAGTCAACCCTGATTTAAAACACAAGTGTTGGAGTGAGCATCACTGTCACCCCTTTCATTTGCTCTGGAGGGTTGCAAATGAAAGTAGCAAATGTCCCACTGTCATTCTTTTCACAAATCATTTAGTCTATTTTACTAACATTTCACTGTGTAATTAGCTCATCAGGGCAGATGGATCATGACTAGAAGGGAGGGCAGTGTGTCTGCTGCTATCCAGCATCTATAATTTGTGATGTGAGAAGCTGCCTGTTAGGATCCTTCATATGGACATGCCTGTGTTTTAAAATAGGGCTGAAAGGGGCTTTGGATCTGACTTAGTTCATACTTCTCATTCTGCGGGTCTCTCACTGAGGGGGTAAACTTGTGTTTTCAAGGCTGCTCAGGGAGTGGTAGGCAGAATTATGACCGCTTAAAGCGGTCCATGTCCCAGTTCCTGGAAACTGTGAATATGTTCTCTTACACAGCCAAAGGGATTTTGCAGATATGATTAAGTACCTTGAGGTGGGGAGATATTTTGCATTATTTAGGTGGCCCAAGATAATCACATGGCTTCTTAAAAGCAAAGAACCTTTCTCATCTGAGTTAGAGAGAGATGCAACATTGCTGACTTTGGAGATGTGAGAAGAGGGCCTTGAGTCAGTAAAGCTGGAAATGATGAAGAAATGGGTTCTTCACTAGAGCCTCTAAAAAGGGCCAGTGCTCTGCTGACACCTTCAACAGTCCAGTGAGACCCACCAACGTGGGTCAGAGATGTAACATAATAAATATGAACTGATTTAAGTCACTACATTTGTAGTAATTTGTTATAATAGTCACAGAAAACTGATATACTCACCCCAGTTAGGGATGCAACCAGGTTTAGATCCCAGACCTTCTGCCTTACAGACTAGATATTTACTCAGATGCTATGTGGCCACTATATCACTGAATCATGTACTCCTGAAAGACAGAAACCACTTTGCTGTTCTTCCCCAAGAATAACCTGAGTAACCCAGGGATGGGTGAATAGGAGACCTTGGAAAGAGTTTGAGGACTAATTTTCAAGTGCCAGGTGTTCCAGAGAAAAGCTAAATGGCAGAATCAATCTTGCTGCCCTGTTTAGTTCTTCAAACTGACCAAAACCATTTTGACTCAGGAATATATAAAACTCAGCCCAGAGTACCCAGAAGTTTGTGACTGGCTGTCTTGGGATATGTCCAATCTAGTTCTTTGTTGACTCTCATATCCCAGACAATAGGTGGATGGATATACAATTCATAAGACCTTTCCAATTTAGTTTAAAGGCCCCAGTTAGTCTAGAACAGTACTAGCCTTGAATAAATCAAGATATTAAAAGTTTTTTTCTTCTGACTTAAAAAAAATTTTTTTATTCTGATTTTCCGCTAAGACCCTTTAAAAAACATTAGTCTTGACAGAAATCAAAGGGTGTCTCAAATAAAATCAATGATTTATTTTAATTTTTAAAAAAATTTTTATTTTTACTTTATTTTACTTTACAGTACTGTATTGGTTTTGGCATACATTGACATGACCACGGGTGCACATGAGCTCCCAAACATGAACTCAGTGATTTGATTTTAAATCAAATGAAATCTAAGATTGGATGAGGGCAAGGATGTATCCCTCAGAAAATCTAATCCAGGGACTTCAAATATGTTTCAACTCATCTGCCAGGTAGGATCTGTTGATAAGAGTTGTATGAAACATTGCTGGAAAGGATTCTGTGGCTATGACCTAGATCATGTAAGAAGAGTTCTTTGATTCTGACTGATTTGGGCAACCGTGGCAATGGTGATCTACTTTCTGAGAGATTTCTCTCCATATATCAATCCCTTAATCATTATTTCTCAAGTGTGATTTTTCAGCCAGTTGTAAATCCTACCGAATGTACTGGATCCCATTCACATTCAGTTCATTGGTAGAAATGATCAGTGTGTTGATAAGTTGAAAATGTGTAGTGATGGGAACGCTAACTTCATTTGTAGGTTATTTCTATAAACTCAAATCTGGAGAACAGAGAGAGGAGTGTAAAGGAAGACCCTTTCCTTGTCTACTGCGCCAGGCAGTTCTTTCATTTTACCTTTGGCTTGTTGTTGTTCAGCTGCCGTCGTGACCCCATGGACTGTGGCACACCAGACCTCCCCGTCCCTCATCATTTCCTGAAGTTTGCCCAAGTTCATATTTATTGCATTGATGAAGTCATCCAGCCATCTCATAATCTGATACTCTCGTCTCCTTCTGCCCTCAGTCTTTCCCAGCACGAGAGACTTTTCCAATGAGTTGGCTGTTTGCATCAGGTGGCCTAAGTATTGGAGCTTCAGCATCAGTCCTTCCAATGAGTATTCAGGGTTGATTTCCCTTAAGATTGACCGGTTTGATCTCCGTGCTGTCCAAGGGACTCTCAAAGTCTTCTTTAGCACCACAGTTCTAAGGCATTAATTCTTTGGTGCTCTGCCTTCTTCACAGTCCAGCTCTCACAACCATACATGACCACTGGGAAGACCATAATAGCCTTGACTATATGGACCTTTGTTGCCAGAGTGATATCTCTGCTTTTTAACACAATGTCTAGGTTTGTCATAGCTTTCCTGCCAAGAAGTTTTCATCTTTGACTTAGTCACAGAAAATTTTATTTTGCTTAGAGAAGCCTTGACTGAAAGTCATCGTGTATGATTCATAATAGGAAAAAAATAGATAAAGGTAAAACTTTATTATGTTAAAATATTAGAAGACAAAAATATTATGAGGGGTTGTATACGATAAATTATAGTAGACTGTTTTAGGTCATTAATATGTTCATTTTTCTAAAGATATACTATTTATGGAGCAAAGCATGGTTAAAATGAAAACTAACAGTTTTAATACAAAAAACTAGAAAACTGTGACTATTTTGTGCTTAGATGCTGTTACTTATCAAAAAAAAAAAAAAATAGACCAGGCTATCATTGTGGCATTTGTTTTCCATCTGCTTCCTTTTTTATATTAATATTGGTTTCATATCTTATCAGGAAAATCAATTTGATTGATGAAGACATTATCTCAAAGACTTCACCTTCATAGCATCTGTAACAAGGCCTTTTGTGAGAGCTCTTTGGCTGTAGTGATCAGTTGACCTGTCTGTTGAGTATCATAAAGCTTAAGTGCCCAGAAAAGCCCTTGATTTCTCACCGAGATTGGAATGAGATTCTTCCTGAGAAGCATTCACATTAACATCAATCACAGGTGGTTTGCAGAGTTGAGCACACTAGAGCAATAATGAAAAAAAATCCTTAAATCTTACATGGTGTTTTCAGTTTATCTGAACGCTTACACTTCAATTATTGCATTGAGCCCTACTATAAACTATTAGGCAGATGGGCTCATATTTGTATTATCTCTGTTTACCACTAAAACTGAGAAGGGTTAACGACTTTATAAAGCTAGTAAGCAGTGGTGTAAAGAGAAATAAGTATTTAGCTTTAAACATGTGTGTTGGCATCCCAGGTGGTGCAGTGGTAAATAATCCACTTGCCAGTGCAGGAGACACAGGAGATGCAGGCTCGACCCCTGGGTCTGGAAGATCCCCTGGAGGAGGAAATGGCAACACACTCCAGTATTCTTGCTTGGGAATCCCATGGACAGAGGGACCTGGCAGGCTACAGTCCATGGAGTCACAGAGTCAGACATCACTGAGTGCACACAGACACACATATACACACATACGTTACAATTACATTTGAAAATACCTAACATTTCACACGAATGAAACTCATCAGGTAACACCTACTAACTTTAAGACAATAGCAAGGTAAATATTTATAGTTTGAGAATCTTGTTACCATTAGCCTTACATTTTATTAATAAGAAATATCCCTTTAGCATATTATTTATTATTGTTGTTGTAATGGATAGAAAGATTACAAGAAAAGATTCCTTCCCTCCAGCTTGCCTATTCTAACCTGGTTGTGTAGGTTTGGACTTAATTGACAGCATTATAAAGCAATGTTTGATAAATGTCCTGAGGAAGACAACTTAAGTTCCAGAAGGGGGAGTCAGCCTTGGCCAGGAACAGGAAGAGAGATTCAGATAGCAGGTGACATTTAAGTGAGCTTTGAAAGTTGACAAAGATTTAGACTTGTGACATTTTTAGAGAAGGTATTTTATTTTGGTGGAAAATAAGTGAATTATGTTTGGGTGTGTAGGACTATAGACCAAAATATTGAAGTTTCAGCTTCAGCATCAGTCCTTCCAGTGAATATTCAGGACTGATCTCCTTTAGGATGGACTGGTTGGATCTCCTTGCAGTCCAAGGGACTCTCAAGAGTCTTCTCCAACATCATAGTTCAAAACATCAGTTCTTCAGTGCTCAGTTTTCTTTAAGTCAACTCTCACATCCATACATGACTATTACAAAAATCATAGCTTTGACTAGACGGACCTTTGTTAGCAAAGTTATGTCTCTGCTTTTTAATATACTGTCTAGGCTGGGCATAACTTTTCTTCCAAGGAGTAAGCATCTTAATTTCATGGCTTCGGTCACCATCTGGAGTGATTTTGGAGCCCAGTAAAATAAAGTCTCTCACTGTTTCCCTTGTTTCCCCGTCTTACTTGTCATGAAGTGATGGACCAGATGCCATGATCTTAGTTTTTTGAATGTTGAGTTTTAAGCAAACTTTTTCACTCTCCTCTTTCAATTTCATCACGAGACTCTTTAGTTCTTCTTCACTTACTGCCTTAAGAGTGGTGTCATCTGCATGTCTGAGGTTATTGATATTTCTCCTGGCAATTTTGATTCCAGCTTGTGCTTCATCCAGTCTGACATTTTGCATGATGTACTCTGCATATAAGTTAAACAAGCAGGGTGACAATATCTAACCTTGACATACTCCTTTCTCTATTTGGAAGCAGTCTGTTGTTCCATGTACAATTCTAACTGTTGCTTCTTGACCTGCATATAGATTTCTCAGGAGGCAGGTAAGGTGATCTGGTATTCCCATCTCTTTCAGAATTTTCCAGTTTGCTGTGATCCACAGAATCAAAGGCTTTGGCATAGTCAATAAAGCAGAAATAGATGTTCTTCTGGAACTTTCTTGCTTTTTAATGACCCAACAGATGTTGGGAATTTTATCTCTGGTTCCTCTGCCTTTTCTAAATTCAGCTTGAACATCTGGAAGTTCATGGTTCACGTATTGCTGAAGCCTGGCTTGGAGAATTTTGAGCATTACTTTGCTAGCGTGTGAGATGAGTACAATTGTGCAGTAGTTTGAGCATTCTTTGGCATTGCCTTTCTTTGGGATTGGAATGAAAACTGACCTTTTCCAGTCCCGTGGCCACTGCTGAGTTTTCCAGATGTGCTGGCATATTGAGTGCAGCACTTTCATAGCATCATCTTTTAAGATTTGAAATAGTTCAATTGGAATTCCATCACCTCCACTAGCTTTGTTCATAGTGATGCTTCCTGAGGCCCACTTGACTTTGCATTTTAGGATGTCTGGCTGTAGGTGAGTGATCACACCACTGTGGTTATCTGGGTCATTAAGATCTTTTTTGTATAGATCTTCTGTGTATTCTTGCCACCTCTTCTTAATATCTTCTGCTTCTGTTAGGTCCATACCATTTCTGTCCTTTATTGTGCCCATCTTTGCATGAAATATTCCCTTGGTATCACTAATTTTCTTGAAGAGATCTCTAGTCTTTCCCATTTTATTGTTTTCCTGTATCTCTTTGCATTGATCACCGAGGAAGGCTTTCTTATCTCTCCTTGCTTCTCTTTGGAACTCTGCATTCAAGTGAGTATGTCTTTCCTTTTCTCCTTTGCCTTTCACTTCTCTTCTTTTCTCAGGTATTTGTAAGGCTTCTTCAGACAACCATTTTGCCTTTCTGCATTTCTTTTTCTTGGGGATGGTCTTGATTATTCCCTCCTGTGCAATGTCAGGACCCTCTCTCCATAGTTCTTCAGGTACTCTATCAGGTGTAATCCCTTGAATCTATTTGTCACTTCCACTGTATAATCATAAGGAATTTGATTTAGGTCATACCTGAATGGTCTAGTGGTTTTCCCTACTTTCTTCAATTTAAGCCTGAATTTTGCAATGGTGTTCATGATCTGAGCCACATTCAGCACTAAGTTTTATTCTTGCTGACTGTATAGAACTTCTCTATAATCAGTCTGATGTCAGTATTGACCATCTGGTGATGTCCATGTGTAGAGTCTTCTCTTGTGTTGTTGGAAGAGGATGTTTGCTATGACCAGTGGGTTCTCTTGGAAAAACTCTGTTAGCCTTTACCTTGTTTCATTTTGAACTCCAAGGCCAGATTTGCCTTTTACTTAGGTATCTCTTGACTTTCTACTTTTGCATTCCAGTTCCCTGTGATGAAAGATGAAAAGGAAATCTTTTTTGGGCGTTAGTTCTTGAAGGTCTTGTAGGTCTTCATAGAACTGTAGAACTTCAGCTTCTTCAGCATTACTTGCTGGGGCATAGACTTGGATTACTGTGACATTGAATGGTTTGCCTTGGAAGCGAACAGAGATCATTCTGTCATTTATGAGATTGCACCCAAGTACTGCATTTTGGACTCTTTTGTTGGCTCTGATGGCCACACCATTTATTTTGAGGGATTCTTGCCTGCAGTAGTAGCTGTAATGGTCATCTGAGTTAAAATTGCCCATTCCAGTCCATTTTAGTTCCCTGATTCCTAAAATGTCAATGTTTACTCTTGCCATCTTCTGTTTGACCACTTCCAATTTACCTTGTTTCATGGACCTAACATTCCAGGTTCCTATGCAATATTGCTTTTTTAGCATTGGACTTTACTTCCATCACCAGTCACATCCACAACTGGCTGTTGTTTTTGCTTTGGCTCCATCTCTTCATTCTTTCTGGTATTATTTTTCCACTCTTCTCCAGTAGTATATTGGGCACCTACTAGCCTGAGGAGTTCATCTTTCAATGTCTTGTCTTTTTGCATTTTCATTATCATGGGGTTCTCAAGGCAAGAATACTGAAGTGGTTTGCCATTCCCTTCTCCGGACCACGTTTTGTCAGAAGTCTCCAGCACGACCTGTCTGTCTTGGGTGGCCCTACACGGCGTGGCTCATAGCTTCATTGAGTTAGACAAGGCTGGGATCCACGTGATCAGTTAGATTAGCTTTCTGTGATTATGGTTTTCATTCTGTCTTCCCTCAGAGATATGGATAAGAGGCTTATGGAAGCTTCCTGATGGGAGAGACTGACAGTGGGCCTTTATTTAACCTTAATTACTGACATAGGACTTCACTTAACTTTAATTACTGACTCTGAGATCCTATCTCCAAATGCTTTCACACAACCGTGTTGGTAGTTGGAGCTTCAAATTAAGAGTTTTGAGGAGAAACAGTCTATAACAGACATTCTCTTGGCTTTCATTCTGCCCCACCAGCCATCCCTCTGCCTCTTTTCTTGGTTTCTCTTCCACTTCTTGTTGTTCAGTTGCTAAGCTGTGTCGGACTCTTTGCGACCCCATGGACTGCAGCACGCCAGGCTCCCCTGTCTATCACCATCTCCTGGAGCTTACTCAAACTCATGTCCATCAAGTCAGTGATGCCATCCAACCATCTCATCCTCTGTCATCGCCTTCTCCTCCCGCCTTCAATCTTTCCCAGCATCAGGGTCTTTTCAGATGAGTCAGTTCTTCACATCAGGTGGCCAAAGTAATGGAGTTTCAGCTTCAGCGTCAGTCCTTCCAGTGAATATTCAGGACTGATTTCCTTTAGGATGGACTGGTTGGATCTCCTTGCAGTCCAAGGGACTCTCAAGAGTCTTCTCCAACACTACAGTTCAAAAGCATCAATTCTTCGGCACTCAGCTTTCTTCACAGTCCCACTCTCACATCCATACATGACCACTGGAAAAACCATAGCCTTGACTAGACAGACCTTTGTTGACAAAGTAACGTCTCTGCTTTTTAATATGCTGTCTAGGTTGGTCATAACTTTTCTTCCAAAGAGTAAGCATCTTTTAATTTCATGGCTGCAGTCACCATCTACAGCAATTTTAGAGCCCCCCCAAATAAATAAAGTCATGAATTCTTTGGTGCTTAGCCTTCTTTGTGGTTCAACTCTCACATCCATACATGACTACTCGAAAAACCATAGCTCTGACTATATGGATCTTTGTCAGCAAAATAATGTCTCTGCTTTTTAATATTTTGTCAAGGCTTGCCATAGCTTTCCTTCAAAGGAGCAAGTATATTTTAATTTTATGGCTGCAGTTACCATCTTCAGTGATTTTGGAGCTCAAGAAAATAAAATCTGTCACTGTTTCCACGTGTTCTCCATCTATTTGCCGTGAACTGATGGGACCAGATGCCATGATCTTAGTTTTTTGAATGTTGAGTTTTAAGCCAGCTTTTTCACTCTCTTTTTTACCCTTATCAAGGGACTGTCTTCCACTACTTATTCCCTGAAATTTGGAGACTTCAGGCCTTTTTCTAAGCCCTATCCTTCTTTCATGCTGCACAGGACACTTGGGCAGTTTATCCATTCCGATGGCTTTACTTACCATCTCTATAAAGATTTTCCTAAATTCATGTGGATACTTTCCCCCAATATTTCATTTTTTAAAATGGCACCATCATCCTGCAATTTCTCACATGATAATCCTGGGCCTTAAGAATCTGATTCCTTCATTTCTCTCACCACTCGTGTAAGCCAGTGTGGCTGATTCTATATGCAAGATTCATCAAAAATTTGTTCTATCTGTTGGCTGAAGAATAAAACCTCACAGCCTAAAATCTATGAAAGTGAAAGCAAGTGTTAGTCACTCAGTTGTGTCTGACTCTTTGAGACACTATGGACTCTAGCCCTCCAGGCTCCTCTGTCCATGGAATTCTCCAGGCAGGAATACTGGAGTGGGTAGCCATTCCCTTCTCCAAGGATCTTTCCAACCTGGGGATTGAATCCAGGTCTCCTGCACTGCAGCCAGATTCTTCACCATCTGAACACCAGGGAAGCCCAAAAACTATGAGCTAAGTTTTATTTGGGCACGTTACTGAGGACTATATAACCCAGTGTCAGACAGCCTCTCAGATAGCTCTGGGAAACTGCTGTAAAGAGGTAAGGGAGGAGATATGTAGGAGAGTTTTTTGTTTGTTTGTTTGGTGGGAAAAACAACATGTACTTGAACATCAGAAGAGTACTGCTAATGACAAAACCAGACATCTCAAGTTAATTATTTTAGTTTTTTTCTATGTATGTCAGCGTCAGTCAGTGAAAGTCGCTCAGTCATGTCCAACTCTTTGAGACCCCATGGTCTGTACAGTGCATGGAATTTTCTAGGCCAGAATACTGGAGTGGGTAGCTGTTCCCTTCTCCAGGGGATCTTTCCAACCTAGGAATTGAACCCCGATTTCCCGCATTGCAGGCGGATTCTTTACCAGCTGAGCCACAAGAGAAGCCCAAGAATACTGGAGTGGGTGGCCTATCCCTTCTCAGTAGATCTTCCCAACCCAGGAATTGAACCGGGGTCTCCTGCATTGCAGGAGGATTCTTTACCCTCTGAGCCATCAGGGAACCTTTTCTTTGTATGGGAAGGTGCAAGATGCTGAGTCACTGAAATTATTTCCTAGATATGGATCTTAACTACTTAGGGCTAGTATCTGAAGTAATGCTTCCTGATTTCTCTATCCTGGTTTCCCTTCAGGGTGGGGATGTGGGCGGCTGCAGTGTTTACTGGAATTTCAGGCAGTATTCCTGTCCACACACCTTCTCCATCTCCTTTGTACTTCTAGGCACTTTCCCTTCAATCAGATCTCAATAAAAGGTGACCTTTTCTGACTTCCTAGACTGAATAGTCTCTATGGATCCTCATTCCCATAGTCCTTCCTATAACTTCCGCTTGGTTATTTTTTGTCTTCAAAGCATCTAAAAATTTGTGGTTTATTTAGTTATTTTTTTGTCTTCTTTGAGAATATCATCTTAACAAGAACAAAGACCTTGTTAGCCTAGCGGTTCACTATATCTCTACCGCTTCAAACAGTGTCTGCTACACAGTAGGTGTTCAAAAATTACTTCCTGTAGGAGAAATGAGTCTCTCTTTACTACCAGCGACTCCAAGCTAATACCATCTTTTGCCTGGACTATTACAGTAGCCTCTTAACTTTTCGTTTCCCACTTCTGCTCCCTCTTCCTCCAGTCCATTTCCATAAACAGCTAACGTGCTGTTCTAGGAATGTATCTCAGGCTGTGCTCTCCCTGGCTGGAAGCTCTCCAGTGTCTTCTCTGTGGATGAACTGTCTCCTGTATACCCCTTCACCCTCATCTCACTTCCTCTCATCCAGTCTGTGGATACGTACGCTGTCTTGCTATCTCTTGGAATACATCAGTGGCACTCTCCCAACTCTGGGTCTTTTCATTTGCTGGTCCTCTTCCTGGAACATCCCTTTTCAATCTTACCTGGATGGCCCCTTTTCTTGAAACTTATGTCACTCTTCAAATGTTACCTCCTCAAAGAGGCCCTGTCTGTCTTAGATGTTTTTTTTTAATACTTCATTGACCTCACACCAAGAAAAGTTTCTTTGTAGCACCAATCTATAATTGTTTTATATTTTTGTTCATTATCTTTCCTTCCCATGTTGGCTCATTAGAATGGAACATTGTTTCTTCTTCTTCATCAAATTTTAGTGTTCATCACGTTTCCTCGCCATTTATGCTTATTTGCCACATTGGTAAATACACATGCTGTATAACATTTTTATTTCTCTTCAGATGTCCTAAAGCTCTTTGTCTTCAGAGCTTTATGTTCTAAGAGTGTAATAACAGAAATGAGTATCATTTTTTATTGAACTATAATTGATTTACAATGCTGTATTGGTTTTGCATGTACAGCAAAGTGATCCACATACATTCTTTTTAAGAATGTTTTCCATTTAGACTATTATAAGATATTGAATATAGTTCCCTGTGCTACATAGTAGACCCTCATTGTTTATCTATTTTATATATAGTAATGTGTATATATTAATCCCAAATTAGTAATTTATCCCCCCAACTCTTTCCTCTTTGGTAATCATAAGTTTATTTGCTCTTTCTGTGAGTCTGTTTTCTGAGTAATTTAATATGTATAATTTTTCAGATTCCATATATATGTGATATTTGTCTTTCTCTGTCCGACTTCACTTAGTATGATCATCTCTAGGTCCATCACATTGCTGCATTATTTCATTTTCTATGACTGAGCAGTATTCCACTGTGTATATGTATATACACACACACACACACACACACATATATACACACCACATCTTTTTTACCCATTCATCTGTTGATGAACATTAGGTAGCTTCCATGTCTTGGCAATTATAAATAATGCTGCTATGAACATTGGGGAGCATGTATCTTTTCAAATTAGAGTTTTCTCCAGATATATGCCTAGGAGTGGGATTTCTGGATCATGTAGTGACTCTATTCTTCATTTAAGCAACCTCCATACTGTTTTCCATAGTGGCTATACTGATTTACATTCCTGACATTCAAACAGTTCAGAAAGGTCCCTTTTCTCCACACTCTCTCCAGCATTTATTATTTGTAGACTTTTTGATAATGGCCATTCTGACTGGTATGAGGTAACACTTCATTGTAGTTTTGATTTGCATCAGAAATGATTATTTTAGGAAATTTGAATGCTATGATTAGTATGCTTCCATTAGATCTTCATCCATAGAAGTCTAAAGTAATAAATTTGTTTCTTTACATTGTATTTCTCCAGAGACAGCTTATGAGCTAAAGGGGTACCTTCCAAAGAATGCCTTATAGATAGTAGATTTATGCTGTTTTTTTATTCTTTTAGTCAGAAGTCATTAGGAAGTTTGCATTATTTTCCTTCTGTTAAGGAACATTGTCTCCTCATTGTAAATTAGAAAGGGCCTAGACTACTGTTTTTTTCTTCTAAGTATATTGGATTAGAAAGATTTTAAAAAATTGGTTATCAGAGAAATGAAGGTTAGATTTGACAACCCCAGACTTGAGGAAAGGACAAGGCAGTTGTTGTTGTGAGTGTTGACATAGAGTTTAATCCTACACTCATCATACTTATATGATGATAAGACAGTTTAGAGGAAGTCTTTGGGCAGTATACATGTTTTTAAAGGCACTACAAAAAGCTACTTAACAAATTCCCCCACCCTCATATTTTTCCACTTAAAACTTAAAAATAATATTTCCATTACTTTGAAAAATATAATTTGAGGCACCTATAGTCTCATCATCAAGATTTAAGAAATATTACATTCTGATAACATTTTCTTTTTTTTTTTGTATAAAAATGTTACATATACAGCTAAAGCTTCCATACTGCCTATGATTTTTTTTCTCAAAAGAATAAATTAGTCATTTGGGATTAATAGACACATTGAAGGAAGTATTTATATATATTCAATTTGTGTGATACTAAGAGAAGTTGTAGTCTGTGTTTGTAATAAGTTGATAGTAATACATTTTGAAGGAGAAAGAAAAATTGTTAAAGACAAAATATTTAGCTTCTTGATGCAGTATGTTTTGCTCTTTCAGCTGGAGGAGGTCTGTATTAAAGGTTCAGAAAACGTTATAGCCTATTTTTTCCCCCTGAAGTTTGAGTTAAAAACAGAGGTCACTAGGGTCTATTGTACAGCACAGGGAAATATAACCATTATTTTTTAAATAACTTTAAATGTAATATACTTTAAGTGTAATATAGTCTATAAATATTGAGTTGCTATGCTGTAGACCTGAAACTAATATAATATTGTAAACCAATTTCATTTCAATAAAAATCACTAATATAACAGAATATAATCTACACATTAATGAGTAATTTAAAAAAATTCTGATATTGTAAAATTTGATTGTTCAAAACTCCATACATATTGTCACTAAAAGATTCAAATTTCTTAGAGAAGTCAGGTACCAGCCTTCATTATTATTATTTTGTCCTGTACTTTTATTTTTACTACTTGTGTGTGTACTTACAAATACTTTCTATGCTAGTTCTGTGTTTTACATACATACGTTGTTTACATAAATGACATGATGCCGCTTTTTAAAAAAAATGTTTTTGAGATGAATCTCTGGTGGTATATATAGTTCTAGTACATTTTGTTAACTGTTCTAGATAATACCAATATAGGGCATGTCATGTTGCTTATCTAGTCTTGTTCCTTTAAAGGAAGCAAATAAACTTGTGTCTGTGTAATTCCTGGCTAGTTATTACTGAAAGCACGATCAGCATTTTATGGCACAACATGTTCTGGGTGCGATTCCGCTGTAGTTAATTGAGGTCCGAGAGAATGCAGCCGCATTCCAGATGGATCCTGATTGATTGGTGTTGGGTCCTTTGAGACTACAAGATTAAACAAGGAGACAGATACACTTTCCTCTGGGAGTGCCTTTGGGTGTTTTTATGATCTACCAAATCGTCGTGGCTTTCACATCAGTTCTGTGAGAGGGTTGCTCCCATCACAAGGTCCAGATGAGCCTGCCCTGCTCCCCTCATCTTCTAAAGCGTGGTCCAGGTGGCAGCCTCATCAGAGCCGTTGGCCTGGTCAGGAGGCCCCCCGTGCCATTTAATGACTAGCGTGCTCCCTGTTATCCTTGCTGAATTAATTGCCTCATGTGAACACTGTCCAGAGCTTGTGGGAGTGGTCCTTGGGGATCTGGTCTCCTAAATCATTAGTTGTTAGATGAAATTGCAAGGTTGAGTCCAGAAAATGGACTCAGAGCAGTAAACTGTGCTTTTCTTCTTTAAGAGCCACTTGCTCATCTGAGCTTTTTGTCTTTTTTTTTTTTCCCTTCCTGTTCTTTATCTTTAGTGTGTGGCCTTAGCACACTTGTGGATGCCTGGTGGCTCTGAGAGAGATTGCGCTGTCCTGTTTCAGAGCCACCTTGTGTTCCAGCCGCTCTTTCCTTCCTGTCTCCCTCTCCTCGGCCTTAGCCTGTGGAAGGGAGTCTTGTCCCAATTACCTAGCCACCGGTGGTCACTCCTTTCTTCTCTTTGTCTCCCCTTCAGTTGGTGTAATTTTGAAACTCAGTTCTGATCCTGCCCCTCCTCTGCTCCTCATGAGCCTTTGATGTCTCCTCCTGCTACAGAGAAAAAGGCTCACAGTCTTTAAAGCATCCTTGAGGGGTCCTCATAGTTTGGTCCTCACTGGTTTGGCTATTTCCATGTCTTATATTTTCCACCACTCGAGCCTTTCTGTGGCTCATGGTTCACTGTCCACAGACCTGCTGTACGCTGCCTGGTTGTGCCAAATGCCCTTCTCTGCCCTAGAAGCTTGTACTTTCTCTTCAGGATTTAGCACCTCTTATTGAAAGGCTATTGCTATGGGGTTTTGGTGGGAGGTAGGAAGCATCAGCCTCTGGACGTGGAGTGGAGTGGATATTGCACTGGAGTCAGGAGAGCTGACTAAAGATGGCATTGGCTGCGTTCACTGGTGCTGCCACCTATGGGTGCTCATGTTTGAAATGATCCCTGTGGGCTTGGAACCATCTTTGACCCTCTCTGTGCTTCAGTTGGCTAATTTCAAAAATGAAAGTGTTTGAATAGTTATTCATTTAGATTTCTTCCAAATGTAAAAGTTCATGGTATTTCTTCTTTTGTACACTTTTCTATGCTTTCCAAATTATCTGAAATGAGAATATATTACTTTAAACACTTGGCCTGTCAGGTTGATGTTCTTATGACTCAAGGCAGGACAAAGTAAATGAGTTAAAAGAGAAAGCATTAGGCCCAAATGTCAATGAGTTTCTATAGGCAGGCTCATTTGATACTGGAGTGAAGTTTTGAAGTGACCGATGTTACAATGCTGGGAGGTCTGCAGAATCAGGAGTAGAGACGAGATTGTATAACCTGGGTCAGGGCAGAAGGGTGAAACTGAAAGACTGTGTGTGGCCAGCATAAGTCAGTTAAGAGACTGACAGTTTTAAAATTGAATACCAGTATGTACTTGGCACCAGTTGCATCAACTATTTCATTTAATCCCAGCAACCACTTTGTGGAATTGACATGGTTATTTTAACTTTAAATAGGAGAAAAACAGTCTCAGAGAAGGGAAATTACTTGCCCAAAGTCACTCTGTCAGTAAATTTTCAAATCGTTAGTTGAGCATCATCAGATTCTAAAGCCCACATTCTTTTTGTCAGAAAATTTTTTTTTTTTCTCAGTACATCTTATTGCCTGTCTGTTGGCCAATGGAATAAGTGCATGTTACACCTGTGGAAGAAGCCAGGGTTTTGGAGGTATCTTTATATTTTGTATCTTAAATAGATAGTGCCCTGATTATTTGTAGGCAGTGCTTGAACTTCATTATGAATATCTCATCTTCTTAAAAGTACTTTTACTCCTGTTTCACAGGCTATTTTCAGTAGCCCCTCTGTCAATCAGGACTCTGAGTTGTAAGCCACAGAATCAGACTCTGGATGACAAATAGAAAAGAAAGTCAGTTAAAGCACATTGAGTTGTTCACAGAATCTCTGGGAGGGCCTTACAAGCAGCCAGCCAGGATTTGTACCTAAAATAACACCATTGAACTTACCTGGTGATGAGCTGGCCGAGGGCACTGTCCGTTTAACCTGATGCTTGTCCTTGACTCCATCCATTGCTGCTGGAGCCCTGATTTAGATTCTGCCACCAGTTGGCATGACCGTGTGTCTACATGCCTTGCTTTTTTTATTTTTCTAAACTTTCTCGTCAGAGTCTGAGGCTGGTGTACCTGATTGGCAGAAAGTAGGTCATGAGCCTAGGCCATAATTGCACTGGAGGCTGAGATGTGTGTCTGGGACATTTTTATTCATCGAGTAGGAGGTGGGCTCTTCCTCCTAAGATAGGCAGGCATTCTTCAGATATAGGAAGGTGATTCAGATACACAATAAGCGAACAGAATGACGGATAAACACCGTAGCATCTTATTATGTTTAGATGATAATTTATTGAGTATTTTCTCTTTATAATAAGAAAACTGAGATGGGATAGAAACTTTGGCATTCTCTCTCATTCATCATCTGGAAACAATTATCACCAAATTCTACTGATGCTTTAAGTCAAGTTCAGGTCTCCTAGGGCTTCCCTGGTGGGGGCATCACCCAAGTGTGAGTCTTCAGGACCTTAAGGATGAATTTTATCCATAATTTCTTTCCTTTGTCTCTCTAATACCAGTTTCTTCTCTTGGATCCTTCCTGCAGATTCCTACCAGAATACTATTTCATAGTGCTGTTCTCATCATGCCTGTTCATTGCTCAAAATAATTATGGTTAACCATTGGCTGACTCAGGAGTCAGTGACCTTTAATAAGTGATTAACCAACTTGGATCCCATTAGTGGCTGATGAAAGAGAGTATCAGGGAGGGAGTTTGCTCTTGCTGGTGCTGTCTCCTGTCTAGAGCGTGATCCCTGTTCTTTCAAACATCTAGATTTTGCCTTTTCTGGAGTGTAGTTTATCTGCCCTTTTCTATGAAATCCCCATATCATTCCAGACTTTCTTAATGATCTTTCTTTTTTGCTATTATATGCTAGGATCTCACATGGTGCAATGGTAAAGGACCTACCTACCAGTGCAGAAGACCCAAGAAATGTGGGTTTGATCCCTGGTTCAGGAAGATACCCTGGAGTAGGAAATGGCAACCCACTCCAGTATTCTTTCCTGGGACAGAGGAGCCTAGTGGGCTACAGTCCATGGGGGTCATGAAGAGTTGAACACAGCTGAGCAAATGAGCCCACCTATTTATAACCAGTACTCATAGTTAATTATTTATTGATGTTGTCTAATTCCATCAGGTGTTTTAATTCTCATATTCATATATCCCTCCATGCCCCCCTACCCCAGGTCCTTAAGTTGAAGAATCATGATATGTACTTACATTTATTCTATTCTTGATCTTAGACTCGTAATAGATTCTTGACTATTATTAATTGAATGGAAAATGTATAGCCTTGGATGTATGTTCTAGTTAGTGTTATATATTTTAATGATACTGCAGGAAAGGAATCTGATTTAACAGCTCTGAATTAATCAATGCTTGGACTTTTGAGCTCTGTGTGTGTTATTCTCCATATGGAAGTTTATGCTGAGTACCTAAAAAATGGTGCGTATATATAACCTGAGCTGCAGCTCTTCATGTTGAATATTGACTAAGTACATAAAATTATTGTCCACTATTCCCGTTCTTTGGAAATCCATATAAGAAATAAAGAAAAAGTACAATGGTTATCAGAATATTTTAGGTAATAAAATACATGTAACACAAAAAAGAGTTGACAGGTTGCTTTTCCTAGGATTTTTCTTTGTATCTATTAGAGGATTTCCCACTTTCTATATTCACTGTGGCACCTTTACATCGAGATTCTTACTCACTGTGCACTGATTCTGTTTATGCACCAGAGTGTCATCTTTGCCACTAGCATCGAACAGAACTGTAATTTAGTGTATTCAGCTATGGTACTAAATAACTTCCTGCAAGTCTAAACTTCTAGAGCTGTGCCTTCCTCTAAACTTTTGTTAATGATACTATTTTAATATTTCTTTTCATTTTTTAAGACTTTATTTTTGGCTGTGCTGGGTCTTTGTTGCTGCATGGCTTTCTCTAGTTGCAGAGAGCGATGCTACTCTCTAGTTGAGGTATGGAGGCTTCTTACTACAGTGACTTCTCTTGTTGCAGAGCATCGGGTCTAGGCCCAAGGGCTTCAGTAGTTGGTGGTTCCCAGGCTCCTGAGCACAGCCTCAATAGTCACGGTACACAGTCTTAGTTGCTTCATGGTATGTGGGATCTTCCTGGACCCAGGCTCTTGAGCACAGCCTCAGTAGTCGCGGTACACAATCTTAGTTGCTTCATGGCATGTGGGATCTTCCTGGACCAGAGGTTTGAACCCATATCTTCTGCACTGGCAGGTGGATTGTTTACCACTGAGCCACCATGGGAGCCTAATATTCCTTTTTAAATGTAATAGTCTAAGAATATGTGAATTTGTTCAATTTTATATTTGCCATTTAAAAGTTTGTGTTTGCTTCCAGGGGAGGAGGCGACAGTGGCTTCTGTAGTGGGGAGCATTTTGGTGTGAGGTGTTGCATGGTGGTTGGATCTATCTACTGCAGAAAGTGATGATGGGCGCTCATGCCTTCTTATTGCAACTTGAAAAAACCGTAAAACAAAATAAAAACTTCAGTCCATATTATTTAATCTGTGAATTATTCTTGTTTCATGGAAATCTCTTTTAGAAGTCATTTTAGAAGACATTTTTCAGAGGAGCCCTGATTCACAGTATGTTAACAGCCACCGTAAATTTCTTCTCTTTAGACTTGCTCTTTTTCATTTTTCTTTATGGTTGTTAATAGTATTCGAATTGATTTGTGAGAGTTGTTTGGATAGCAGAAGCATTAACTATCTTTAATATGTTTGATTTTGTTTGTGATTATTTTGTTATTGTGATAGTTTTACGATTTTATGAATCCTAATCTGTCAAAATGTTCCATTATGATTTCTCCCCATCATGAGATATTTTTAATCTTATGGTAAACATTTCTGAAAATCTTTAATGACCTAGAATTTCTCTGGTGTATGGTGAGAAAGTAATTGATTTTTTTAAACAAATCAGATCATATTCAGCCGGTTCTCTCTTATTGAATGTTTGCCTTGTCAGATTTTTATCTACTTTGCTTTCTATATGAGACTTTGCCAAAGTGTCATCCTATTTTTAAATAAAATGTCAGCCTACTTCTTCATTTGTGCAGGTGAGTCATCAGGCTCAGTACCACATCCTATGTGGGTCTGCCTGCCAGGCCCCTGCTCCTTTGTCCAGGTCATCTGTGAATATAAAGCAGAGAAGGAGCCTTAGGGTATCATTTCAAGATATTTGTTCATCTTCTGAACAGCTTTAGAATGATTAAGACCTTGCTTCCTGAACATGAAATGAGATTTAAAAAGGAAGAAAAAACAAAAACAAAACCCAAACCTTGTCAGTTTTATTTCTTTCATCTTCATGTGGCCTTCACTGTCTGTCTTAGAAGAAAATTAAATTATCTGTCAATTCAGACAGCATTCATAAGTTAGGAAGGGGCTTTTAAAAGTTGAACTATATACATATTCCTGAAATGGAAAGACCTTTTTGAGAATACTATTTTTTTCTAATCTATTTCCTGTTTATTAAAATTACTTTTGGGCTTTTTACATTTCCTTTTTTTTTTTTTCTTAAAATTTTTTTCTGTCCTGGTGGTTCTCATACTGCCTTTCCCTCATTGTTCATCTTCCTTCCCTGACGTCTGGCCCTTTTGCCTAATGTTCCTGTTTTTCACCCATTTTTCTTGCTGTATTCTCACTGCACATTGTGGGATGATCTCAGGAAATCCGGATGAATGGAAAAAATGTGTTTGGGGCCTTTGCTGTAACATGATTACCTATTTGATGACAGAAAGATAAATTGTCCAGCTGAAGTACTGAGGAAAAGAATTAAACTATCCCGTAGATTCACTAACTGAAAAAGCATAAAAGTATAGGAAATATATAAATACAATATATTTTTATTGTCATATAAATACAATGATTAAAGCAGCATTCAAATGAGACTATTTTATGAATTTTCATGAAATCATAAAATTTCCTTGGGTTATACCAGTTTACACAACGATCCTAATTTCTTTAGTTAGAGGTGCAAATAAGAGTATGTGAAATTGAAAGTATGACTGGAAAGTCTGACTGGCTTAGTTCTCTGGCTTAGTGCAAGAATGTCATTTTCTTCTGGTTCTGAGAAGAAAACACACAGCTCTGCTGCCACCCTTTTCTGTGTATTTCTATTCTGTTCTCCCGCGGTTCTGAAGGGGGTAGGAAGTGGGCTGAGGGAGAGCCTTGAGCTCTGCCATAAGAAGAGGACCACCCATCTTTCTGTAGTGGCTGCTCCCAGACTCCCAAAGGCTGCAGCTTAGGGTAGGGCTGAGGATCCTGGTCCAGGCTGCTGATTTTGGAGTCTCTAGAGTTTGTCCTGTCAGCAGCAATTTATCAGCCTAATTGTATCACCTTTTTCTTGTGTGACAAAATGTTTGTTAAAAGGGGAGAACTTACGACAGAAAATGCAGTCTTTATTTAAAAAAAGAAGCTTCTAGAAACATTTAGCAATTGAAAAGGTGTTTTTACTGTGACATGTCATTTTCTATAACAAAAAATTATGCTGCAACGAGTGTTCTTAAAATCTTTCTAGTAGTGTTTCTCTAGGAAATTTAAATCATCTAATACTTTACAAATAGTTTTATTTGTTCTAATGTATAAAAAGATGTTTTGTAAATTGTTTCTGTAGTTCTCAGTTTCATAATGTTGGGGCTATTTGGGAAAGAATTGTAACCCAATTTCAAATTTGGCGTTCTAAGTTATAAGAAAAAAACAAGATGTGTCCACAAAATGATTGTAATCTAATTGCACAAATTAGTGCCTTTGCTTAATGACTTTTATATTATTGTTTTAGAATGTTTAAATATCTTCTCCCATTTTTTAATGAATTTTGAATGTTTTTCTGGTCCCTTACCCTAATTTATAAGCTCCTTGGTTTATAGATTTTATTTTTGTTTCCTTTATAATATTTGTTAGAAACAAGGTCTTGCATATTGTAAATGCTCATAAAATATTTGTGATTGACTTGTCTGTAAATTAAAGATGTATTAAGGATCCCAAGGAACGAGATCATGCCCGTGCCACGCTGCCATTCAGGCCCTTGCCAACCTGGTGCTGATACAACAGTGCTGTTTCCTGCCCAGAAAGGGGGTCGCCCTTGTTAAACGTGTTAAATATTTCACGCATGCCACGTTCTGCTTTTCCTTGGAAGTTAGGTCGTGCTCATTTCCCAGACTCTTAGCTTGTGTCTGCTTATAGTAATGACCCCACCACAAAACACTGCTGAATTGACAGTGGACAAAGGACACCTTCAGGAAATAGTTCTAAGAAAAGGATTGTATGGTGTCGCTTATTTTTTCAGTTGCCAAGAATAACACAAGAATGGCTTGAAGGGGCAAAAAAGTCACAGGAGCACCTCAGAATGCTTCTTAGGGATCAAAGGCACGACTGGATAATACAACAGTCTCCTTCTCTTTGGGCAAGTTCTACTCATCCGTGTGAGCAGTTGGAATAACTTATTTGTAGGGACACTGCAAAGAAAGAAATCCTCCATGGTTTAGCAGTATAATACATCTGGGACTTTAAAAGTAAATATTCATAGCCTGTGGCCCAGAAACTTCACTTCTAGGAAGAGTTGCCAGGAAATAATTAGACAAATGGACAAATATTTAGATTCAAATGTATTCATTTTTTTTATCATTGTTTTATAATTGTGATAAGTTGGGGTAAAGCCTCATGTGTTCAGCAATAGGATATTGATTAAATATATTATGACCTCTGCCTCTATAGAGTACTATGTAGCCCTAAATCAATCATATATATATATATAAATATATATATATATATATATAATGTGTATTCATTTTATATATACATGTTTAAAAATACAGAGTATGCTGTGGGTCATTGAAGTGGCATCTGAAATTGGAATAGATCTAGAGTTTCTTGTGCCCTATGTCATAGCTTTTAAATTAATTTTTATTTTTGATAGCACTGGATCTTTGTTGTTGCAAGCAGGCTTTCTTTAGTTGCGATGAGCAAAGGCTTCTCTGGTTGCGGAGCATGGGCTCTGGGCACGTGGACTTCAGTAGCTGGGACTCACCGGCTCTAGAGGGCAGGCTCAGAAGTTGCGGAGCCCAGATTCAGCTCAGTGGCTCCGTGGCATCTGAAATCTTCCCCCGCCCGGGCAACCCACGTCTCCTGTGTTGTCACGTGGGTTCTTGTCCAGTGTAGCAGCAGAGAAGTCCTGTGTAACTGTGACTTGGATTTGAGGGTGACTTATAGAGGCAGCTGGGTTTTTTAAATTAGTTAGTGGTTTTTTTTTCTGTACTGGGTTTTCTTTGCCACACGTGGGCTTTCCCTAGTTGCAGTGAGCAGGGGCCCTGCTCTAGTTGGTGTGTGGGCTTCTCACTGCAGTGACTTTTCTTGTTGTGGAGCATGGATTTTAGGGCATGCAGCTCAGTAATTGTGGTGCAAGGGCTTAGTTGCTCCGCAGCATGTGGAATCTTCCCGGACCAGGGATCGAACCTGTGTCCCCTGCATTGGCAGATGGATTTCTAACCACTGAACCACCAGGGAAGTCCAAGGGGCAGCTGAATTGGATCCTGAAGTGCCCTCACTGTAAGGTGTGAGAGCAAGGACCAAAAGTGACCTCCAATTTCATTAAAATGACAGAGTATTTCTTAGTTTTACACTTAGTATAATTTCTTTTTTCCAATAGTCATGAAAAAAATATGCTAACAAAAATACCATATTGTAAGAAAATAATGTTTAGAGTTTTAAAAGTAATTTGAAAAAGGATGTGGCTGTTTGGAATTTTCTGTCTTCTGTTCACCACTGCTTTTGTCTCTTCTCATCACTTTTCATTAAAAGCACCTCCTCTCCTCATAGGTCTAATAGCCTCCTGTGCATGTTCTTGTTATTCACGTCTGTGATTCCTGTGTTCAATAATGGCCCTCGTTCATGAGCATTATCTAAGCATTGGCATTGCTTAGCCCATCTGTCTTCCATATTTCTAATAAAGATGGACATTTTAGCATCAAAACTTTCAGAAATCCTGTGTCAGCTAAGTCTCCCAGGACACTGTGTAAATTATCTCCATTTTGAGACCTAATTAAATATGTATGGTGAAAGCAATTTTCTAAACAAGTTTTTTGGATTCTGAAATCAATCATCATCGTTAAAGTGTGTGAAAATAGCCCACATTCTGTCTTGCCTGATCATCTGAGCACTACATTTATGTCAGTTATTAAATCCTGACACTCCTTTTTTTGGTAAATGTATAAATTTCTTAGGGGAACCATAACACTGCTCAGTTTCTGTTCCTCTAGGTCCTGGACTCGGACACTGAAATATACTGTACATTCCCTACAAAAGAGGGAAAAGAAAACCCAACAAGCATTTTTAATTTGTTTTAAAGAAACATTTTTTTAAAACCTAAGTTACATTTAATGCTTTTTCAAGGCAAAGTCAAAAGGCCGAGGATTTACTTGGGTACAGTGCATGGGGTCGCAAAGAGTCGGACACCACTGAGCAACTGTTCCCACTCACCGGCTTTCGTCTCCGGCTTTTGCAGAGCTTAGGCAGGCAGTTGTAGAGTGGGCATGAAGAGTGGTGGGGCCAGGCTATCAAGCCGGTTGTGCACTGTTCATTGCTAGGGGGCGCCCTTCTTGGTTTGCTACCTGCACTGTTTACAAGGCCCTGTGCAATGGCCCTCCAGCACCATTATCCTTCTGGATGCTTCTTTGGCCAGAAGGGTCCTTCTGGCTTGCCTCTTGGAGGAACAGGGGTGTTATGTGGAATCAGATCTCTTCACTACATAATCAGATCTCATGTGATTCTCTTCACAACCCTGCTTCAATGTATAACAGCAGAAGACAAATCAGATTGTGTTTTAGTATAGGGATTAGTAACAGTCTCCACTATGTAAGAAGAGAAACTGCAGAGTTAAGTTCTAAACTCTTGAGTCCGACTGTAATGGAAAGAAAGTTACTGTAGTTTCTAGCTCTCCCCTTCCAAATATCTGTTTGAGAAAGGATAGAGAAGAAAGCATTAGCATTTGCACTTTTGAAATAAATCTCTCTTGGAAAAGCACTCTGATTTGATCATTTTGACACCTAGAAACCAAGAGTTTCAGTGGCTTTAAAGTAGTGCTTTTTTGAGTGACACTACTGAGCAGTAGAAAAAAAAAATCCACTATGTTTCATCACATTTGTGGTTATATCAGGTTTGCTCGACAGTGTTACAATGAATAAAACCTCATTTGGAGAAAAAAATACAATGAATAGTTAGAATTGTTTCCCATCCCTTATAATTTAGGGTTCAAATTAGAAATATTAGTATTTTCACAGCAAGGAAAAGTGTACCAAATATTCCAAAATATGTTCCTATCTTCAAGCCCTGAAAGTAATAGAAGCTATTATTAGTGGAAAGTAAATTACTATATTACTTTACATATTAAGTCCATATTTATGCCAGACAGTTTTCTCCCACATTTGTGTGTGTGTGTGCGCGGCTTGTTTTCTGCTAAGTTCAGATACCATTGTAACAAATTTGGATCTAAAAAATTAAATGGAGAACAATGAAAGTTGTATTTGTGTTATTACAGTTTTAGATTTTTTCAGTCTGACAGAACCTGACATATTTGTTTTCTTTTTTGTTGCGTGAACACCAGAAACAGAAAAGGCAAATAAACTGATTTTGAATCAGGAAATTTTGGACAATTAATTGATTTTTCAACATATGCTAATATGTATAAACTACAGGTATGACTTAAAGGAAAAAATTAAAGTAAAATCCAATCCTAAGTCAAAGTACTTTCAAAGTACTGTAATTATCTCAAGAAATAGTAAAGTTGCTGTTATTCAAAGAATTTTTGGATCTCTAGCATATCACGCTTTCCTGGCCAGCTCTTCTTTCATCAGTTTTAAGTTTTGAGGTTCTGATAACATTTTATTGAGCCAAAAGCAGGCACCACAGACCAGAGAGTTTGAAAGTTTGAGAGCTGACCAGAGTTTAATAGAGTTTGAAAATCGTTTCTGTTTGTTGTATTATTCCGAAAGCATCTTTGCATTAATTTTTTTTTCAAATAGAAGTTTATGTACACCTGTTAGTAAACCTTCACACCATGTAGAAATGTTAAAAAATAAAAGCAAAAGTGAAATGTATAACAGCTCCACTTGCTAGAGAGTCACTTAAACTGACAGTTCAGTGTATGCCCTTGAATATCCTGTTTACAGGGCACATGGGTAACCTTTGGCCAGGGGTTGGGTGGGATGCATGGGAGCAGGGGCCCACCTTGATACGGTAGCTAAGTCTCAGAGGACCCTTTCCTGTTTCTACCTAGGCCTTTTACTCTTGCTTAAGCAGTGGGAAGGCAAGAGATGTCATTATACAACCTTACTTTTCTTAGAAGGTAGAATTGGAGTAAACACTAAAAAATGCATTCCTTATTCCTCTGTTGATTCGTGTCCCTTCCACAATACTGTTTACATCATATAGACCTGTATTTAAATCAAGAACTTTTCTAGGTTAACATTTAGGGGAAAGCAGAGAAGAAAGAGCTTCGGGGAATAACTTGAAAAAGTGTATTCTGGCATTAATCTCTCCATGGCTTCACCCTCTATTATCAGTGGTTCTTGAAGTGTGATCCTTAGTCTGACAGTCTCTGACATCTTAGAACTTATCAGAAATGCAAATTTTCAGGCATCATCCAGGTCTGCTGAAATGGAAACTCCAGAGGTGAGGCTTAGCATCTGTGTTTTAACAAGTCCTCCATGTAATCCTGATGCAGGATAAGGTATGGGAACTTCAGCTCTATATAAAAGCTAAGATTTAAAATTATTTTTAACGTGGTATCTCCCTTCTCCATTCACTTTTACCTTCACCTGGAAACTGCCGTCACTGAGGCGTAATGTTGTTTCCCTAAGTTCTCTGCTCTTTTCTGTCTCTGCTGCTCTTTGGTCTTAATGTCGTTGCTCATGTAGCAAATCTCTATAATCATTTTTAAAAACTCTGTTCCAATGCAACTCACTGGAATGCCTCCCCTGACCCGTAGATCCAGGCGGTCTTGACTGTTGTGCTTGTTGAGCCCTGTGAGTACCTTGTTCACAGAGCTTAACATTTGATTGCAGTGTTGGTGTGCGTGTCTCTCTCTTTTCCACATTATTGGGAATTTCTTGAGAAAAGAGATGTATCGCTCCTTTTTTCCCCTGACACTTACTGGAATTTGTGACATGTGCAGATGTGCAGCACATGTCACAAGTGTCACTTAACATGTGTTAAGTGAAGGATGAAGTGTAAACTAACAAAACAGTAGCTTCTTCAAGCTTCAGAATTACTATGCGGCAACCTGGTGTTGTTATACAAGAGAGCTAAAGTGCTGGTTGTTACACTGTGTATGTAACTTCTCTGATGCTGTTTCCCACTGTGTAAAGTTGGCATAATTCCCACCTCACAGTTTATTTTGTAGAGTTCCTGGTACACAGTTAGCTGTGAAAAATGGTAGCTCATAATAATCTTTTAAAGTTGTTTTACTCATCAGACCCAAAGAGCAGATAAATGTGATTGAATCGAACTATTTAATATTTTGTGGAGAGAAGGTAAGAGATATGAATCAAATATATTGGTGGCAAAAATGTCTAATCATTGTGCACTTATAAGGAAGGCTGCTGTATGGTATGGAGAAGGCAATGGCACCCCACTCCAGTCCTCTTGCCTGGAAAATCCCATGGACGGAGGAGCCTGGAAGGCTGCAGTCCATGGGGTCGCTAAGAGTTTAAGAGTTGGACATGACTGAGTGACTTCACTTTCACTTTTCACTTTCATACATTGGAGAAGGAAATGCCAACCCATTCCAGTGTTCTTGCCTGGAGAATCCCAGGGATGGGGGAGCCTGGTGGGCTGCCGTCTATGGGGTCGCACAGAGTCGGACATGACTGAAGTGACTTAGCAGCAGCAGCAGCAGCAGCTGTATGGTAAATTTGTGTAATATACTTTAAAAAACCACAACAATATACATCTATTTTTCAAAATCCACTAATCAGACTACTACAAAAATTACTGACTCTGCCATGATTCCTAGGAATTTGTTTTGTAAAGTGCCTTTTCTCCATTCACCTGGAAACATAATGTGTTTTTATAAATCTTTGATCCTAAGTTAGACCAAGACCAGATTCATATGCTCTTTAAATGAATTGAGGGTTTAAAAAACTATACCCATCTTATATTGAGGGATTCTGATATTTGTATTTTAGTAGAAAAAAATATATAGACTCTTTCCACTGAATCATTTGCATCTAATTATCTACCATCTGTGAACAGTCCAGTACACTGGCATGAGTATACATGTCTTGTTTCTAGGAGAATTGATCCATTAAAAAATAAATGACAGCAGACATAGAAAACAAACTTATGGTTACCAAAGGTGTGAGGGAGGTGAGAGGGACAGATTAGGAATATAGGATTACCAGATACACATTGTTTATAAAATAGGATTTACTATATAGCATAAGGAACTGTACTCAATATCTTGTAATAACCTATAATGGAAATAACCTGAAAAAACAAAACTGATCACTTTGCAGTATAACTAAAACTAAGATACTATTGTAAATCAACCATAGTTTTTAAAAAAAATGGCAAGACTGTGCCACTGTTGGCTTATTGTTTAGGAAGTAGGGTGTGGCAGCTTAGATGGGTAGAGTTGAAGTTAGAGATCCAACTAGCCCATCATTTTAGAGATGAGGCCCTAGGGTCCACAGAAACCACTTGGTCTGTCCATGGTCTCACATCAGGTCACAGCTGGAATCAAAATCTCGGTGGAGGCCTGTTCTCTTGGCGTGATGTTTTCAGGCCGTCATATTACCAAAGCCATTGTGTAGCAGCCGTTTTGATAAACCATGTGATGCCAGGGACTTTTTGATATGGCCTGAAAAAAATAACATGAAGCTGTCCTGTTTTGTTTTGAATCAAGTGATCAGTTGCCCATTCTTGAACTTTTACCCTGTCTTCAATTCTGAGAATTACGATTTGTTGAGACGGGAGTTGGAAATGAGGTGTGAGGATCAGTGCAGGAATCAGGGATTTGATCAGGCATCAGGAGTATCTTTCTGTTCATTGCTTCCTAATAAGCACAACTCTCTTGATCTGGCCTTGTCAGAATAGCTGCTTTGAAATTCCAATTCAAAATGCCCCTTGGGACAAAGTGTGAAGTTCTACTTCATTTAGGGCTCTTTGTATCAGCTCAGGGTTCCTCTCTTTACAGTGTTAAAAGACCCACAACCTAGCAAGTTTTTACAACTGGGTACAAATATTTGAGTCTGGGCTGCCATTCTAGAGTTTTATTCTCTTAATTCAGGATGCTGTCAGGTATTTTCTGGGAAATAACCTAAAAAGATGATCCAGATTTTCAGACGTCTTCAGTTCAGTTCAGTTCACTCACTCAGTCGTGTCCAACTCTTTGCAACCCCATGAATGGCAGCATGCCAGGCCTCCCTGTCCATCAACAACTCCCGGAGTTCACTCAAATTCACATCCATCGAGTCCGTGATGCCATCCAGCCATCTCATCCTCTGTCGTCCCCTCCTCCTCCTGCCCCCAATCTCTCCCAGCATCACAGTCTTTTCCAATGAGTCAACTCTTCGCATGAGGTGACCAAAGTACTGGAGTTTCAGCTTCAGCATCATTCCTTCCAAAGAAATCCCAGGGCTGATCTCCTTCAGAAAGGACTGGTTGGATCTCCTTGCAGTCCAAGGGACTCTCAAGAGTCTTCTCCAACACCACAGTTCAAAAGCATCAATTCTTCAGTGCTCAGCCTTCTTCACAGTCCAACTCTCACATCCATATATGACTACTGGAAAAACCATAGCCTTGACTAGATGGACCTTTGTTGGCAAAGTAATGTCTCTCCTTCTGAATATGCTATCTAGGTTGGTCATAACTTTTCTTCCAAGGAGTAAGCGTCTTTTAATTTCATGGCTGCAGTCACCATCTGCAGTGATTTTGGAGCCCCCAACAATAAAGTCTGACACTGTTTCCACTGTTTCCCAATCTATTTCCCATGAAGTGATGGGACCAGATGCCATGATCTTCGTTTTCTGAATGTTGAGCTTTAAGCCAACTTTTTCATTCTCCTCTTTCACTTTTATCAAGAGGCTTTTTAGTTCCTCTTCACTTTCTGCCATAAGGGTGGTGTCATCTGCATATCTGAGGTGACTGATATTTCTCCCAGCAGTCTTGATTCCAGCTTGTGCTTCTTCCAGCCCAGCAGTTCTCATGATGTATTCTACATATAAGTTAAATAAGCAGTGTGACAATATACAGCCTTGACGTCCTCCTTTTCCTATTTGGAATCAGTCTGTTGTTCCATGTCCAGTTCTAACTGTTGCTTCCTGACCTGCATACAGATTTTTCAAGAGGCAGGTCAGGTGGTCTGGTATTCCCATCTCTTTCAGAATTTTCCACAGTTTGTTGTGATGCACACAGTCAAAGGCTTTGGCATAGTCAATAAAGCAGAAATAGATGTTTTTCTGGAACTCTCTTGCTTTTTCCATGATCAAATCTCTTAAATATGCCATATTTTGACTGAATATTCATTTTGGGGGGTGTTTAAGACAGAAGATTATATATAAAAAAAAGACAATAATATTGGGAGATAAACATCCTATTAGAGTACACTCTGTGGTTGCATAGAAGCCAGTATAGGGTAGATTCAGCCTGCCTTGTTCTATCCAAGAAATTGCCTTAATTTGGCATAGGAATTTTGGTACAGCACGGTGGATATGTTAAGGATGCTATCGTGGCAGGGTTTAAAAGATATTTATGAAGTTATTTAGACATGAGTTATTTCAATAATTTCCTCTGTATATAAATATTTTCTCATTTGGAAGTTCTTTCCCATTCCTAGGAACTGCCAGGAGGCAAATCTGCTTGGCAGGTGAAACCAAGCACTGTCCAGCTGCTAGGCAGGGCGTGTCTGGTATATCCCGTGTCTGAGTCTGTTTTCAAAGGTTGGCTGGAAAGAATAACTGAGCAACAGCTTCAGAAGAGGGGACTGATGACTCCCAAAGAACTCTGGTGAGAGTTGTGAACTTTATTGACTTTCTTCCTCTTTTTTTGTCCTGTAAGCAAACTGTAACCATTCTTCCAGGTTTATCTGAAGTTAAGCGGAAACAAAATATCAAATGAAAAACTGTGTCAGAGGAAAAATTAGGACTGGGAGCAACAGAGTAAGGCCCTGCATGCTCACTGGTGTCATTTTGCCCACCAGGGCTGAACTCCGTTTCTATAGCCTTTGAGAGGATGGTTTTCTTTCTGCCAGTTCTTAGTGAATACTCAGACTCTGAGGGAAATTCAGATTATCCTGGATTGACCACATTGCTCAGAGGCGCTAATGACTAAAAAGTACTCCTTGTTCATTGTAAAGTATCCCAGTTCCCAAAAGAAAATCTTCCAAGACTCCTAAGGTGAAATCCCTTTCAGGACTTAAAGCCCACAGACATCAGAGTTCTAATGCAGCAGATACTGTTGTACTGCTTCAAAAATAGCTATTTAGGTAATTCAGCTAAAGTTACTCCTAAAGAAAACATCAGTAAGCACCTGGAATGAAATAGAGAAAGAATCTCAAAGTGAAATTAAATAATAAAAACACAAGTTAATCTTCAGCTTTTTTCTTCTTAAATCATAATCAAGTGAGTTTCAAAGATCTGATTAAATTCAGCATAATTTAGGTGGGAAGGAGAACTTAATGTATGGTGATTGCACTTGGTCCTCAGCAAAGGCTGAGAAGGAAAAGCAAGATGAAGTGGGGTTGGGGGGGGATCTATGAATCAAATTTCCTTAAAAATCTTCCTTTATTAGTACTGGTCCATGTGTGATCACATATGTGTACATACCCCACAAATAGTTGCAAATCCCTCAGTAGGAGGCTATTTCTGAGCCAGCCTGAGCTTTGGGAATCCAGCCTGACAGGTCCAGGTCAGCAGCCCTGATGTGAAATCCCCCAGTCACATGGGTCTCTGAGATTCAAGACAGTTCTGGGTCAGCTATTTCAGCCTTTGTCGAAAACACTGGAACAGAATCGTATTTCTAAAAAATGCCTGGACTTAACCCTATCTCCAGTGCATCTTTTATAGTGTAATGAACTAGAGTCAGGTAAGATTTTCTGAGGTTTGCTCCAGCTAGACCTGCTTCTCTGGGATTTGGTGTATCCAGTAGTGCACAAGTCAGGTAGATCCTGTTTGCTTGATGCTGACCATATCCATTTCCCTTGCTATCTCCTAAGCTCATCAGTTATGAGCTGGGCAAGTGTTGAAACAGTTTGCTAGGTTCAGGCTTCTTCCTCTGAGTTGTCTTGTGCAGCTCCCAGACCAGTATTGTTAACACGCTGTTTTTTGACAGTTCATTCTCCAGCTCAGTAACTTTTATTAGCTTCCCATAAATAAACTGCCTCCTTGGCCGAGCATTTAATACTGTCTTTCTCTAACCAGCCTCTTCAGTCCTGTTTCAAAACCCCTCATCTTGAATCCATCTCCAAATATTTTCTTCCATTGTTGATGCACCTCAGTCGTTCCCTTGTTCAGCTATCATTATTGACCATCAGTGTGCTTTCTAGGTTCTGTAGATACTACAGTGAACAGGGCTGGCAGACCCACTGCTCTAATGCACCTTATACTGTAGTTCAGGGAGACAAATAATAAACAGATACATAATAGCAAGGAGAGATAAGAAAGCCTTCCTCAGTGATCAATGCAAAGAAAAAGAGGAAAACAGTAGAATGGGAAAGACGAGAGATCTCTTCAAGAAAATTAGAGATACCAAGGGAACATTTCATGCAAAGATAGGCTCAATAAAGGACAGAAATGATAAAGACCTAACAAAAGCAGAAGATATTAAGAAGAGGTGGCAAGAATACACAGAAGAACTGTACAAAAAGATCTTCATGACCCAGATAATCACGATGGTGTGATCACTCACCTAGAGCCAGACATCCTGGAATGTGAAGTCAAGTGGGCCTTAGGAAGCATCACTACGAACAAAGCTAGTGGAGGTGATGGAATTCCAGGTGAGCTATTTCAAATCCTGAAAGAGGATGCTGTGAAAGTGCTGCACTCAATATGCCAGCAAATTTGGAAAACTCAGCCCTGGGCACAGGACTGGAAAAGGTCGGTTTTCATTCCAATCCCAAAGAAAGGCAATGCCAAAGAATGCTCAAACTACTGCACAATTGCACTCATCTCACATGATAGTAAAGTAGTGCTTAAAATTCTCCAAGCCTTCAGCAATACGTGAACTGTGAAATTCCAGATGTTCAAGTTGGTTTTAGAAAAGGCAGAGGAACCAGAGATCAAATTGCCAACATCTGCTGGATCATCAAAAAAGCAAGAGAGTTCCAGAAAAACATCCATTTCTGCTTTATTGGCTATGCCAAAGCCTTTGACTATGTGGATCACAATAAACTGTGGAAAATTCTGAAAGAGATAGGAATACCACATCACCTGACCTGCCTCCTGAGAAACCTATATGCAGGTCAGGAAGCAACAGTTAGAACTGGACATGGAACAACAGACTGGTTCCAAATAGGAAAAGGAGTACGTCAAGGCTGTGTATTGTCACCCTGCTTATTTAACTTCTATGCAGAGTACATCATGAGAAATGCTGGGCTGGAGGAAGCACAAGCTGGAATCAAGATTGCCAGGAGAAATATCAGTCACCTCAGATATGCAGATGACACCACCCTTATGGCAGAAAGTGAAGAGGAACTAAAGAGCCTCTTGATGAAAGTGAAAGAGGAGAGTGAAAAAGTTGGCTTAAAGCTCAACATTCAGAAAACGAAGATCATGGCATCTGGTCCCATCACTTCGTGGCAAATAGATGGGGAAACAGTGGAAACAGTGTCAGACTTTATTTTGGGGGGCTCCAAAATCACTGCAGATGGTGATTGCAGCCATGAAATTAAAAGACGCTTACTCCTTGGAAAGAAAGTTATGACCAACGTAGATAGCATATTGAAAAGGAGAGACATTACTTTGCCATCAAAGGTCTGTCTAGTCAAGGCTGTGGTTTTTCTTGTGGTCATGTATGGATGTGAGACTTGGACTGTGAAGAAAGCTGAGCACCGAAGAATTGATGCTTTTGAACTGTGGTGTTGGAGAAGACTCTTGAGAGTCCCTTGAACTGCAAGGAGATCCAAACTGTCCATCCTAAAGGAGATGGGTGTTCATTGGAAGGACTGATGTTGAAGCTGAAAATCCAGCAAAGAGCTGACTCATTTGAAAAGACCCTGATGATGGGAAAGATTGGGGGCAGGAAGAGAAGGGGATGACAGAGGATGAGATAGTTGGAAGGCATCACTGACTCAGTGATTGGTTTGGATCCACAACTCAGATGGACATGGGTTTGGGTGAACTCCAGGAGTTGGTGATGGACAGGGAGGCCTGGCATGCTGCAGTTCATGAGCTCGCAAACAGTTGGACACAACTGAGCAACTGAACTGAACTAAACTGAATATTTCAAATGTGAGAAGTTATAATAAGTATGAAAAGGGTAGTGAGTTATAGCACAGGCACCTTCCTTAGTTGGATCTATGATTTATCTAGCAGTAATCATGAGCTGTCTTGATTTTCATGGTTTTTAATTTCCAGCATGTAGGTCTGAGTATGTGTGGGCTTTCTTAGTTTCACCAGGCAGGGCTCTTGCTTCTAGACCCTCAGGACCATGTCTTTCATCTCTCTTTGCTCTCAAACCATGTAGCATCAGGGCTTTCATATGGGAAGCAGTACATGTAGTGGTCAAGAGAGGGCACATTCTAGGTCAGGTCACTTGAGTGCAAGTGTTGGCTTTACTGCTTGCAGCCTCTGGAGTGTGGTCTCTTCAGCCTCTCTGTTCTTCAGTTTAGCTGTCTCTAAAATGAAGATGATGTCATTATCTTCCTCATAAAATTGTCACGGGCATTTAATAACGTGCTCTGTACAGAGATTGGCATGGCAGCATGGGTGTGTATGTGTGCACTTGAGTATATATAATATATAATAGTACTCAGTTTTTACTACTGTTATATTTTTTGGCCAAGGTAACTTTAAATCCATATAAATATTTATACTTCCAAACAGAGAAATAACCCTTATAGAAATTAGAATACAGTGTTTCCTTATGGTCTACTTAGTTGCCAGCCAGATGGAGGAACATAAGCTGATGCGCTCTAGCTTTCAGCAGTCATATATGGGTTCTGTTAACTGCTCTTCTTGTATTCCAGCTGATGGTACAAGAAGATTTTACATATAAATTAATAATTTCTGTAGCTGAACACTGTGCTCTGAGTTTCAAACAAATGAGATGTGGAAATAAGTTAGAATTAATTAGGATCATACATATTTTCATGGACACTTTATTATATATAAATTTGTACCCAAATGTTATAGAGCAAACATACTAATAAATTTTCATAAGCCATTAGCATGACTGCATAATAAGGTAGTCCTGGTTTAGTAAATATTAATATCTTTGTTACTTGTTGAAATTTACATGGTCTTTCATAGGAGGTTATGTTAATAATATGTTTCCTGTTTGTTTATTGTTCAAGCAAAAAGACGCAGGAAGTTACAGTTATGACGTATTTATATTTTCATATGAATTTGAACTGCACTATTAAAAGAATTGTTTTACGCTATAAATGTGCAAGGTTTATATTTCCATAGTACTTTTTAGCTTGAAAAATGTTTTCTGTAAAAACGTCAAGGTTTCTAAATATTTCAACAAAATATGGAAAAGGTAGCCCACCTTTGCTTCAGCAGTGTGATGGTGAGTTTAGTATAAGGTGAGTTTTGATGCTACAGTTGTTCACATGGTGTTAGACACATCTGAGGGTTCAGTGGAACATGGAGCAGCATTTAGCTTCTGAGGTGGTTACACTCCTTGGGGATCAAGATACATGAGAATTAAGAAACATAGCACAATCAAAGGTCCAACTCTAGAGGTACTGGCAGCATCATCCACTTTTAGCAGATCTGACTATTCAGATCTGGGTTTCGATCTAGGTTCTGCTATTGGCTTTTCATATTCTTAGAAATCATTCTACCTCTGACCCTTAGAGGGTTCTTATTTTATTTATATTAGAATATCACAGAACTCATAGATTTTAGGAGAGTAAATGAAACTAAGCACTAAAGCAACCCAAACATATTACTGCATTCTTAAACAACTTGCCTAACTCTGTGACCTGTCAGATGGAGTCCTAACTTCTCTGTGGCCATTGGCAATCTGGATCTAACCCACCTAAGGATGCAAGGGAAATTGCACTATAATTTGTCAAGTCTGATTCAGTTGAGTTCAGTCACTCAGTCAATTGTCTGACTTTTTGTGACCTCATGGACTGCAGCGCGCAAAGATTCCCTGTCCATCACCAACCCCCAGAGCTTGCTCAAACTCATGTCCATTGAGTCAGTGATGCCATCCAACTATCTCATCCTCTGTTGTCCCCTTCTCCTCCCACCTTCAATCTTTCCCAGTGTCAGGGTCTTTTCCATTGAGTCAATTCTTTGCATCAGGTGGCCAAAGTAGTGGAGCTTCAGCTTCAGCATCAGTCTTTCCAATGAATATTCAGTACTGATTTTCTTTAGGATTGACTGTTTGATCTCCTCACTGTCCAAGGGACTCTCAAGAGTCTTCTCCAACACCACAGTTCATAAGCATCAATTCTTTGGCACTCAGCTTTCTTTATGGTCCCACTCTCACATCCATACATGACTACTGGGAAAATCATAGCTTTGACTCTATGGACCTTTGTCGACAAAGGAATGCCTATGCTTTTTAATATGCTGTCTAGGTTGGTCAGAAATTTTTTTCCAAGGAGCATCTTTTCATTTCATTGCTGCAGTCACCATCTGCAGTGATTTTGGAGCCCAATAAAATAAAGTCTGTCACTGTTTCCTTGTTTCCCTATCAATTTGCCATGAAGTGACGAGACTGGATGCTATTATCTTAGTTTTTTGAATGGTGAGTTTTAAGTCAGCTTTTTCACTCTCCTCTTTCACTTTCATCAAGAGGCTTCTTAGTTCCTCTTTGCTTTCTGCCATAAGGGTGGTGTCGTTTGCATATCTGAGGTGATTGATATTTCTCCCTGCAATATTGGTTCCAGCTTGTGCTTCATCCAGTCTGGCATTTTGCATGATGTACTCTGCATATGCATTAAATAAGCAGGATGAAAATATACAGCCTTGATGTACTCTTTTCCCAATTTGGAACCAGTCTGTTGTTCCGTGTATGGTTCTAACTGTTGCTTCTTGACCTGCATACAGGTTTCTCAAGATGCAGGTAAGGTGGTCTGGTATTCCATCTCTTTAAGAATTTTCTGCAGTTGTTGTGATCCATATAGTCAAAGGCTTTAGCATAGTCAGTGAAGCAGAAGTAGATGTTTTTCTGGAACTCTTGCTTTTTCTATAATCCAGCAGATGTTGGCAATTTGATCTTTGGTTCCTCTGTCTTTTCTAAATCCAACTTGAACATCTGGAAGTTCTCGGTTCACGTACTGTTGAAGCCTAGCTTGGAGAATTTTGAGCATTACTTTGCTTGCATGGGAGAAGTTCCTGTTGGAGGCAGACATTTGGGGTCCCATTCTTACCACAGTGTGGACTGGCTCACAAACAGGTAAATTTATGGATCTCTGGATCTCACTGTCTTCCCTGTTCATGAGAAAGAAAAATAAATGGAAAGAAGGGAAGATGTTAGAGATTTTCTTAGTCCATCTGGGATGCTGTGACCATATACCATAGACCAGTTGTTTAAATTTCTGCTTTAAACAACAGAAATTTCTCATGGTTCTGGAGGCTGAGAAGTCCAAGATGAAGGTGCCAGCTGATTCAGTGTCTGCTGAGGCTTGTTTTCTGTTTCATAGACATCTCTTTGCTGTGTCCTCAAGTGGAGGAAGAGGAGTGTGAGCTCTCTGGGGTCTTTTTAATAAGGGCACCAATCCCATTAGCCTTCAAGACTCACTCACTTTCCAGAGGCCCCATTGCCCAGTACCGTCACATTGGAGATTGGTTTTAAAAATATTAATTTTGGGGGGATACAAACATTTAGGCTATCACACACAATGATAACATTAATGCTTTTGCATGAAAAATGCTGGAATGGATCGTCTGCTCAAAAGAATCTAAAAAAGAGTGGATATATGTATAGGTATAACTTACTCACTTTTATTGTATACCTGAAACTAACACAACATTGTAAATCAACTATACTTCAATAAAAATTAAAAATAAATTTATTAGAAATTCAAATCTCACCTCCTATGTCTGTTCCTAAAAGAGTCTGGGACAAGGACTGTCTGTCCTTGTACTCTCACAGGCGCTGTGCACCATGCCTCCACAACTCTTATCAGCTGTGTAATGGTTTATCCGCATCTCTGTGATTGTTTGCTTGTCTGTCTCCCAACCCTACTGTGAGCTCATTGTGGGCAGAGGACTTGCCCAGCTTTCAGTGAGTCTCGTGGGGTGGAGCCTGGGGTAGGTGATGAATGTCCTGATGGGTGACTGTCAGATAACAGGTGGAGAGAATGATTAAACACTTGGCCCTTAGAGATGGCAGGAAAATGTGAATTAGAGAAGGCTTGCATGGAGGAGCAGTTTCCTCCTCCCCCAGGGCTCCCCACTCCCTTTCCTGGTCTCTTTAGCACTATCCTCGTTCTGTTAAAATGGGCCCCGGGCCTCCAGAAGTGTAGGCTCTGGCTGTGTTTTGAGCACATCAAGCTGGGGAGTCTGAAGGGGCTGTAGCACTCATAGTTACCAGCTGCATCTGTAAAGTGACAGATTTGGCCCTTCCTTTTCTTCACAATGGACTTGATTCCTTCTCCTTAATACTGTGAGCACTCAGAAGGTTTTTGTCTGGACTTGTCTATAGCCATTGGGCTTCCCCGGTGGCCCAGACTATAAAGAATCTGCTTGCAATACAGGAGACATGGGTTTGATCCCTGGGTCAGGAAGATCCTCTGGAGGAGGGAATGGCTGCCTACTCCAGTATTCTTGCCTGGAGAATTCCATGGACAGAGGAGCCTGGTGGACTATAGTCCATGGAGTTGCAAAGAATTGCACACTATTGAGCGGCTAACACTTGTCTATAGCCATTAACTACATGTGACTCTTGGGCACTCAAATATGCCTTTGTTGAATTATGTATGCCTAACTGTAAGATATATTCCAAATTTTGAAGATTTAGAATAAAAAAAATTTAAAAGTCTTGCTTTTTTGCCTTGATTACATATTTCTGTGTTCTTTTTAATTTTTTCTAATGCAGCTTCTTAGAATTTTAAAGTTATTTGTCTGGCTTGCATATATCTGTTTATCATCTCTGGTTAGAAGACTATAACATAATAAAGAATGAGTTTACCTGCTTTTTAACTGTTTAAGTGCATATGAAAACAAATATTCCCAAGCAGTATGAAATGACCAGTGTTATCAAACCAGCCAAAACAAAGCCCATTTAAGGACTGTCATTTTGTTCACCTAGCCCTGTAGGCAGAGGTGCAGTTTCTGTTAGGTGATTTGAAATATGAGGATAACTTTTGCAGGCATTTCTGGAGCAGACCTGGGTCTGGGACTAAAGATGAGGCATCTCCAGGCCGGCAGAAAGGGATATGTTCTACTCCACAATTGTACCTGTCATCCTGGCCATGTTGCCTGTTTGTTCCTGCACTCCAGTTTCATCCTTTAAAAAAGGAATAGCCATGTGGCAGCATGCTGGAAGCAGGAAGCTAAAGAGCAGAGATCTCTGCGTGACTTTGAAAGTGAGCCGGGTTTGGAAAATATGTTAACTTTGATGCAGCTGAATGATTTGTGAGCAGTTTTGAAAATTCATTCTATTTCCAAGTCCCTTAAGTAACACAGAACTCTCCCAGTCTATTTCTGATCACAAAAACAACTTCTTCTCCGGCCTGATACTAACACATAGGACATGTCTGTTTAAAGTGAGTTGTGTGGAAGCCACAGTGGGTTCTTGGTGAACTGGTAATGACATTGCTACAACCTCAAATGCTGAACTAGAGTCATTACTGTAATTGTACAGTGAGTAATCAGTGTTTACCTACAGGGTCCACAACTAAATTCTCTGTTGTGATAGTGAACGTGTTAAAAGTGTCACATAGTCTTTGCAGGTTGTATCTCTGTGTTAAGGCAGGAAATGATTTGCAAATACAATTATGTTTTCAAAACTAAAGTATTTCTTAGTTGCATACAAATAATTGAATTCTTTATTATTCGCATACTAAGTTCAACACATCCTAACAGACTACTGTAAATATAGGAGAGGCAGTATTTATGTTTGCATCTAACTAGAGAGTTGTGCTTCCAGACACCTAACTGCACTGATGAATTTCAGGTTTCATCTGCTTTGGTATTTGGATCCAGGGGATGGTTAGAATGGTATGTAAGAAAAGTTATAAATTCTCTTTACTTGGTGTGAGAAAATTAGCATGGCTGATACCAGTTTGCTTTTCTCCTGCCAGCACTTGCATTTGAAAGTGTTCATTTTGAAACTATCTCTGTGAATTATAGTAAAGTGAATTTTACGACCTGCTAGAATTTATGTGTATGGTTCCAGAATCTATCTAGAGCACAGCAGGCAAAGTGATTGGACAGGGCTGAACAGGAAATATGAAGAGAGTAGGCAGAATAAGGCCGAAAGGGAGCAGACCAGCTCAAGTGAAGGTTGCTGAGTGTGCAGCTAAATGATTTGATCCCTGCACGAGGGCTCACATTCAAGAATTTTAAGGTGTGTGTAGTGGTGATGGTGGTGTACTCAGATGGACAGTTCTGAAACTCATACAGCCTCTATGGTGGCGAAGCAGAAGATGAATTTGAAGGGAGTGAAGCTGAAGGCATGGAAACGAACTGGAAGGCTGTTCCAAAAATCAAGGCAAGAAATAGGGCCTGGACTAAGGCAGGAGCACTAGGAGAGAGGAGGAGGAGGACTGAGAGACATTTAAAAGGGTGAATTGCTAGGATAGGAGAAGTGCCAGTCTGGAAAGTTTCCTGGGTGTCTGGGCAGGTGAGGGAGAGGACTGAGACTGTGGGCTCCTGGGGAATAGGGAGCAGAAACAGGCTTGAAGAGAAGACACTCTGTTGGGTCTTTTGATGCAGAGTGTGGAGGCTGAGAATGTAGAGACAGCAAGATGACAGCGGTGTGGAAATGCCTCACAAGACAAGAGCTGGTCTGTTTGGTTTAGAAAAAAATTTGCTTAGTGACCTTGTCTCTTAGAACCTGAAAACTATTCACTATCAACCAAATAAGGAAACTATGATTCGGGAAATGGCAACTACTAAGTTCTTCTCAGAGAGTAAGGGGCAAATGTTCTCGTTGGAACAGGTGATGATGGAGGGGATGGGGTCAGAGGGTGGTGCTTCTCACGCATCATCCCTCACTTAACGTGGAGACAGTTCAAGAAATTCTCTTTCGCCTTTCAAGGTTCAGCCTAGGGTCCCCTAGCTTAGGGTCACCTTTTGAGCCTCCCTTACTTTATCCTTCAGGTTGAAGCGGAGAGCTGACTTCTCTCTCCTCTGGGTTGTGGGTATAGTTTGAAACACTAGGTGTTTGTTTTCACTAATCACCCTTGTGGTCTTTCCCGACAGCTGGTGGGTTTTCTGAGAGTAGAAATTATCTCCATTTTGTTATCCTCAGTATACAGAATTGATCGGGTGTCTAGCTCGTAGTGAGTATTCTGTAGATGTTCGTGAAGTAAATGCAGGAGATTCCTAGACAAGAGAGTGAATTGGAAAGATCAGTAGCCTGGGTAGAGGATAAGGGACCTGGGTTCTGCTGCTATTGGTTCTTTGACCTTGGACAAGCTAGTTAATTTTTCTGCACCTTGGTTTTCTTATAGGCAAAGAAGGAGTTTGAGTGAAAATCTAGGAAATTCTTGAATGGTCCTCAAGAGGTCCCTGGATTTCAGAATTTGGTAGACTTACATATTTAACGTGTATGTGTGTATTTATATATAGGGTCCCCCCACCCCTCCAACTCCAGGAGAGAACCAAGAACTTTGATCAGACCCTCAAAGCAGTGTGTGACTTAAAAGTAATTAAGGATCACTTGAATAAACTGTGGTGATGGCTCTAGAATTTCTCTATAGGATGGAGTTGGGAGGATTGCTGTATGGTTGGGGGTGGCGATCCAGCCAAAGGACTTGTCTTGAAATTGTGATTAAATGACAAATATACTCTAGTTACATGGATTATTTAAAAATTATTTTTAATTGAAGGATAATGGGCCTGGGCTTTTCCTCCGTGACCCCACAGGGCACTTGCTCTGAGCCTGTAGGGACCATGATGCAGCGTCCCTGTTCGTGGCTTCAGCTGCAAGGCAGCAGCTTCCTGCTGCAGAACCTTCTGGGACTGCTCAGCTTGTCTGCCACATGGGGTTCAAGCCTGCAGCCACCTGATTGCCCTTTCAGAACCTCCCTTCCTGGAAGGAACTCTTCCCCAGGAATTCCCGTTGCATCCAGCTCCCAGTTCAGGAATCTTCAGAGCCTTCTCATTGCTCTGGGAGAGAGTTAAGAGAGAAAGGTTCAAAATAGATAACCGAAGGAGGTAAAACCATAATTAATTTGCATTTCTTGGCGGACCTGTGTTCTGGTCCCCATGGTTCCTCTTCTTCTTCTCTATGTCCACGGCTTCCTTAACTCAGGGCTTTGAAAGGACTTTGAAAGGAGCTATGACAAACTGGTTCTGCCCGGTTGACTTGTTTTCCTCACAAATTACAATATCAACAGCACTAAATGTGCTAGATTAGAGGGTGAGAATTAGCCAGAAGTTCTCATGAAGAGAAGAATTAAAATGGGTAGCTTTATTAGTATACAGTGTTGCCATTCTGTTTTTGTAGACTTTTTATTTCACAGCTTTCAAACTGACTAATGGGAATGGATGGAAAAACTAAAGAGCTCAAGCTAGATAAAAATTATCATTAGGGGGGAATTTTGATGGGGGAGTGCCACTGTGTATGTTGTCTCTAGGTTTGAGGAGATAAGCAGCTCTTTCTCATACTTAATATCTAATTTTCATAATGGACCTCTTCTTCAATTATTCATTCATTCCTCACTTGTGGCAGGCTAATCTCTTTACATATCTTTACACATATTATCCCTAATCCTCGCAACAGTTTTGCAAGGTAAGTATTAGTCATTCGTTTCAGTAACAAATATTTTTGTGTTAAGTGGTTGTTGGAACCTGGCTGTGAGCTCAGTGATGGGAGCAGAACAGTGAAGAAGCAACTTCCTTGCCCTTAAGGTATTCTCCATTGTTGGATGGGAAAGACAGACAAATGAACAGGTCATTAGAATGCCTTGTTATGTTCTTTTAAAAAAAAAATTTATTGGTCTTAGTTATGGTGTGTGGGCTCAGTAGTTGTGGTGCTCAGGCTCAATAGTTGTGGTGCTCAGGCTTAGTTGCTCCACAGCATGTGGGATGTCCTTAAACAGGGATCTGACCTGAGTCCCCTGCATTGCAAGGCAGGTTCTTAACTGCTGGATCACCAGGGAAGTCTCTGCCTTGTTATATTCTTACACACTCTTCAGGTGTGATGTGAATTTGTGCAAATTTTTTGAAGAGTGATGGTTATACCTTAGTCTGTCCCATCTTGGAATCCTTTCTATAGAAATACCTGCACACTATTGAAAAGGTATTTGGCAAGAATGCTAATTGCAGCATTGCTGTAGCAAAATGAAAAAACTCATCAGCAAGGGAATGGTTAAGTCATTATGTTATATCACATTGGAATGTGGTACAACATTAAAATGAATAAAGATCTGTATGTGGTGATACCACTATCTATGATATTTTGTTAAATGACAAAAGCATATTTGTAGAAAAATCTGTATAATAGAAACACGTTAGCTAAAATAATGATCATAAAAAAAAATCCTTCAAGAGTCACACCAGATTCTTACCTCGGGTTTCCTTTAGGCAGAAAGTGTGAGAAAGCTGTGTGTGTGTGTGTGTGTATGGGTGGGGAGTACAACTTTTATGTATTTCTGTATTATTTCAGCTGACAAGGTAAATATGAGTCCTTCTGAAATATTTTAAATAGTAGATAAATGTTTAAACAAGGTGGTAGGTGCTAGGGCAGAGTGATGTCCAGGGTCGTGTGGGGACACAAAGAACCCAGTCTGGAGCAGGGAGATGGTCAGAGAAGGCTCTGGGTGGGAATCAGCCAGGCTGAGTTCGGGATGAACATACTCAGGTGTTTGGAGAGAACAGAGAACAAGAACTTCCTGCTCTGGAGTATCTTGGAGCTTGCGGGTGGGCAGTGGTGGAGCCGGCCCCTCCACACTGCAGCAGCCAGTCCAGATGGTCCTGGGTGCTTCCTCCTCCTTCAGCTTCCCCAGTGCCTTGGCCTCTGTTCCTGAATAGGTCACCGTTTCTGCCTCTTCTCTAGCTCCCCTGCTGCTGTCTTAGCTGGATGATTGAGAACCCTCCCCTTTGTGGATCTCCTCGCCCCTGTCTCTATCCACTGTCCTCCTACTCCAGTCTGACCTTCACATTGCTGCGTGACCTTCTAAAGATGCAGTTTTGACCTGCTCTCTTCCTTAAACTTGTCCAGTGATCCTTCATGGATTTTGGAATCTAGCTCACCCTTGTAAAGCATACACACAGAAGCCCTGCCCACCTCTCCCACCTTCCTCTCATGTCACTCTTATTCCTATTGTCTGGAATTTTTTTCTTTTCTTTATAAATGCTACTCTTCTTATCAAACAAAGGATGGATGTAGGTAGGGAAAGAAAATCCATGATGTGGATTTAATAGTTGGTTGTCAGCCTATTAACCTGCAAATATTCTAACTTGTTACACCTCCTTTCTGAGAATTAATGTCCATATGTCACACTATTTGAGGCAACAATTTAGAAATTAAGACATTTCAAGGCCAATTTCAAGGTCAGTCTTCTTACTGCCCTAGGGGATATTTCCTTTTGTAAATATACTTGGATGGATGTTTCTAACAGCAGGTCATTCTCCACATGGATGGCTTGAGGATTTGGCATTAATTTGTGTACTTGTCTATTCCAAATCCGGATACACCCCACCTTTATAGAATACACACTGTTCTAAAAACACTACATTGACCAATCATTATTTGCTTTGACTAAACTTAGAGTTGGTGGATGGACCTGATGTATAACGATAGACACAAAACTGCGTGATAGTCCTCTGAGAGTCACTTTAAGTCATGATACATATTATCCTTCTGTCTCATCTACGGACATTATTTCTTTGTTATTTTTCTATCTTTGAATGACAATAAGTAGTCCTTCTAAGTAAATAACAGGAACTGGTTTCAGCTTGTTAATTTTCAGAAATGTTTATACTTACATTCAATGCCTCTGTGAAATGATAGACTATCGTTTGGCTCCCTCTGGTGGACAATTGTATGAAAAAAATCAAACTACATATAGTTTTGTGGGATGGGAACAGGCTGTAAATTTGGTGTTTTACCATTTGCATTAAAATAAATAACGGAAGTAGTAGAACACGTAGCTATACCAATGCTGTTGCTATTTCTCTTGTTATTGAGTAGTGATACTGCTGTGAAAAAAACAAATTTGAAGCTGACTTCACCCCATAACTTCAGAACAGTACCACATTGGGATAAGGCTCGTGCTAAAATTCACCAATGTAGTTAATTCATGAGTCTCAATATTACTTCACAGATTATCCTGGAATTCTCCAACAGCTAGCCTTTTCCCTAAATAATACATATTTTTGGAAATTTAGCCAATGACTATTTTTATCATGAAATCTGTTTATTCTGGTAAATTTATTATTTGTTTACGGTCTTCTGAATTTATAGACTCACTGAAGATGCTTTATCTTTATTCTGGAATATTTATTATGGATATCAAGTGTTACCTAGGTGTTTTATTTTTATATTTGTTTGCGCTTCAGCAGTTAAACCGGGAAGAAATTGCATAAAAGGTTTTGATTAAATTTCATGTGTATATAATACCTTTATTTTGTGTTTTATTAACAGTTCACCTTTATTGTGTCAAGCATTTGATAGGCATTGTCTCATTTAATTTTCAGTAATTCTGTGAGACGGGTTGTTATTATCCACGTGATAAAGGCGGGTGCCTAAACCCTGCAGGTGTTCTCAGCTCACAGTTTGTAACCACAGCAACATTCTGCCTCCTGAAGTAGGTGATACGGAAGTGTATATGTGGCTAATACCCTTATGAATAGCCTAGTACTGGAAACTTTACATTTCCATCTTTGAACTGAAGAATTCAAAGATTACCTCAACCCAGAGATACATTTTTACCTTTTCTCCTTCTTTTTGTTCCCTCATTGTGAACAGACTGTGTAAGTAGAACCTCTTCCCATTTTGTTTAGAGAGTTAAGACAATTCATGATCTTTTCATTTCTGTTTAAATTTAAACATAAATGTAAAACAATTTATGTTTTCTCTGTGGTTTCATGAGAAAAATACATTTTAGCTCACTGACTTCCTCACTAAGTCTTTGAAAGAGATGCTGTTAGGTACAAACGTGGGAAGGAACGTACAGTTTCTAGGTGCTAATGCTAAAGCTCTGTCAGAACACACAGAGGGTGCTGAAGATATTTATGGAGAATTTTTGAAACAGATACAGATAATTAAGGTAATGTAGGAAAATCTTTTTCTAGAATTAGAATAAGATAATTTTCATAAAGTTGGCATTTGTAAGAATCAGTTCAGTTCAGTTCAGTCGCTTAGTTGTGTCCGACTCTTTGCGACCCCATGAATTGCAGCACCCAGGCCTCCCTGTCCATCACCAACTCCCGGGGTTCACTCAGACTCACGTCCATCGAGTCTGTGATGCCATCCAGCCATCTCATCCTCTGTCGTCCCCTTCTCCTCCTGCCCCCAATCCCTCCCAGCATCAGAGTCTTTTCCAGTGAGTCAGCTCTTCGCATGAGGTGGCCAAAGTACTGGAGTTTCAGCTTTAGCATCATTCCTTCCAAAGAACACCCAGAACCGATCTCCTTTAGAATGGACTGGTTGGATTAAAGTTGGCATTTGTAAGAATAGCCACCCTATGAATACTTTATATGCATTATCTTTTTAATTCTTATAATAAGGTAAGGATTATTAATAATCTAAATTATTATAAGCAGTATCCAGATGAGAAAATGGAAACCCAAAGAATTTAACTAGTTTGTGTAAGGATATATGGCCAATAAACAGTGAAGTCAGGATTAGCACTCACGGTCTGGCTTGAGAGCCCACGCTGTGAATTAGCTTGCTGCACAGCAGTGCTGTCCAGTGGAACTTCCTGTCACAGTGGAAGTGTTTCCTGTCTGTGTCATCCAGTGCAGTAGCCACTCGGCTCGTGGGCTGCTGAGCACTTGCAGTGTAGCTAGTCCAACTAAGGAACTTGATTTTTTGTTTTAAAAATGTGAATTCATTTACATTTAAACAGCCTCTCTGTGTCTCGGAGAAGGAAATGGCAGCCCACTCCAGTATTCTTGCCTGGAGAATCCCGTGGACGGGGGAGCTTGGTGGGCTGCAGTCCACGGGTCGCAACGAGTCAGACACGACTGAGCGACTTCACTTCTGTGTCTAGTGGCTACTGGTTTGGACAGTGCAAGAGTGTACAGGGCCTTTCAGATCTTGTAGGAGTGGAAATATGAGGCCTTTAGGACTCACTTGCCTAACTCCTTGTCTTTACTGGTCAAGAAATGGCAAACCAGATGGTTAGTCGTGTGCTTAGCATCATGAAGTTAAAGCAAGGGACGAAATTACAACCCGAATGTTTATACTTCTCAGTTATAGCTCTTCCCATTCTGCATTTTTTGTGGAATCTACAAATTTACATTTCTGCTGCTCTTGTTAATATTAGCTAGTAAAACTAGTTTTTGGAAATAATTTTTATTATGAAATGCATGACTAAGAAACCCTGTTCTCTTTTCTCAGGTAATAGAAACGTTATCGCGACTTTCTCGCACACCTATAGCGTTGGCCACAGGAATCAGGTAAGCTGCTTTCTCAGTGGTTTGCGTGTCCTTTCAGTTCAGTGAAGTGATTGTTTATCAAATAGTTAGTTTGTAAAGCACTTTGCACACAGGGACTGCATCTCATTCACTCAGAATACCTAGTATATAAGTACTCAATAGACATTTGAAATTTGTTGAGCAAGTAAGAACTTATTCGTAGAGTTGAATAAAGCACCTTCGCTAAATAATGTTCTCAATTTACTGGTGACAATCACTGATACGTTTATTTATTTTTTTAACTTCCTCTAACATTTCTACACAGGTGATTCATTAAGACAAATGCTTCGTTAAATAAATATTTTAAAAGATGTTATAGTACATTTATATCCTATAAGCCATAAGAAGGAGTCACAACTTTCAGGCCTTTTAAGAATTAATCAGACAACCAAAATGATATATGTACAAGGAGATATACTGAAGGTTTGGTACCAAATGAAATCTTGGAATTATAGTTAACCCTTGAATAGTGTGGGCATTACGGGCACCCACTGTCCACACATTTGAAAATGTGAGTACAACTTACAGTTAATACTTTGCATCCTCTGTTCCTCTGCAGCAGGGATTTCAACCAACCGTGGATTGTATAGTATGTACTACTGAAAAAAGTCAGTTTATAAGTGGATCTGTGCAGGTCAGACCCTCTTGTTCAAAGGTCAACTGTAAATTGGTTAAATTCTACTTTTTCCATGCAGTGAAATGTTATGCAGTCAATAAGTATGGAAATGGAGATACAGATGTGTTGGGCCTTTTCTGTTTAAAATACGGCATATTCAAGTGAGTTCAGTTAGAAAGTTGTATTGTTAATGATGTTAGAAATAACAGAAAAGCAGTTTCAGCAGTCACACAGCCAGGCCACATGGAAATGGAATGGATCTCATTTCTCATGTGATTTCCTCAGGACTATGATTGTCTCTAGCTGTTACAGGGCTCTGTGAACCTCTGACTAGTCTTCTATTGCTTCCAATTTTCTGTTCACGTTCAGTTTCTAACAGAGGGGATACAATCATGTCTACAGGGTTAATCAGCTGTGGCTGGGCAGCCCAGTCCTTGGGTACAAAGCATAGTGACCTTGGGGAGGATGCCCTGCAGACCCTTTCTCAGAAACAGACCATGAATGACAGCTTTCTACAGAGGGAGTCTATAGGTTGGATAAATGTTGCATACCCTGTCATTTCCTCTTCAATTTATGATTTATCTTTCCGTGTCAGCATATATTTTGTTATATGCAAGCAGAAGATTTTGAAATAGCATGTTTTTTGTGTGTTAATTAACCATATTTAGATAGCATATTCAAAAGCAGAGACATTACTTTGACAACAAAGGTCTGTCTAGTCAAGGCTATGGTTTTTCCAGTGATCATGTATGGATGTGAGAGTTGGACTGTGAAGAAAGCTGAGCACCAAAGAATTGATGCTTTTGAACTGCGGTGTTGGAGAAGACTCTTGAGAGTCCCTTGGACTGCAAGGAGATCCAGCCAGTCCATTCTGAAGGAGATCAGTTCTGGGTGTTCTTTGGAAGGAGTGATGCTAAAGCTGAAACTCCAGTACTTTGGCCACCTCATGCAAAGAGTTGACTCATTGGAAAAGACTCTAATGCTGGGAGGGATTGGGGGCAGGAGGAGAAGGGGACAACAGAGGATGAGATGGCTGGATGGCATCACTGACTCAATGGATGTGAGTTTGACTGAACTCTGGGAGTTGGTGATGGACAAGGAGGCCTGCTGTGCTGCAATTCATGGGGTCGCAAAGAGTCGGACACCACTGAGCAACTGAACTGAACTGAACTGATATGGTTAATTCTGAAAGGATACATAGCAATTTTTCTTTTTTAATTACTCTTATTTATAATTTCAGTTTTTACTACAATGGACTTGTATATAAGAATATAATAAAATGTGTCAAGATATTTATTTTAAAAAAGGATTTTGAAACTGGCATTTCTCACACATTTTAATTTATTTGAAAAATGTATGTTCCTTAAATGTCCTAAGTATTAAGTTAATCTGTAAATCAATGTGAAATATTTTCCCTATACTAAATATAATTATTTAGTGCTTGTTATTATGATGGGTCCTCTTGTTTTTATGAAACATATGACATGCTGGCTGTATGTAAAGAAAGCGTAAAACTTTTGGCACCATAGTATAATCACTATGATTTTGTTAGATGTAAATTTAGGGCATTATGTTGTTGTTATGAACAAAGATCAAAGCGTGAGACAAACAGGGGAGTCAATGGCTAGGAACAGGGCATAAATTAAAGTGATTTTCTTTGACCAGGGGACAAAGAAAACACTATACTCTCCCTGAGGCCTGTTTGACTCATTTGTCCAATAGATGAAAATACAAAAATATGACTTACGTAGTTTATGGTCTGGGTAGAAAAGTATATAAGAGTCAGTGATCATATATAGAGGACATGACATTTTTTACTTCTAATTTTTTTTATTGATACTAGTAAACTGAGTCATGCTTGGAGGATTGTTACCAAATTATTTGTCAGATCAGATTCTCTAAGTGCAAAGAGACAATGTGGAAGATAAGGGCCCACTCTGAACTGGGAAGCTGCAGCGGGCAGTGAGGCGAGCCTGCAAGTGTGTGGCTGGTGGGAAATGGTGAGCACCTTAGCACGTCTGCAATGACTCACATGACTGTAGTGACCAGCAGTGATTGCTGCAGGGGTTTTGGGGTAGCAGGTGCCACAGCCTTCCTGGGGGACCCTGACACAGCCACAGGGTCCCACACTTTGGGAGAAACCCCTGATGTCATGTGAAACATGGTGACTGACCTCACCACTTTGGCTGCAGTTGGACTTTAGTGTTTAGTGAGTGGTAAATGTCCAGCCTCCTTGTTTCTCATTCACTCTTTTTCCTTCCCTCTCTCCTAGGCCCTTCCCGACAGAAGAAAGCATTAATGATGATGACATCTACAAAGGCCTGCCTGATTTAATAGAGTATGTTGAGCGTTTTCAGCAAAATTTCAGCAAAATTAACACCAGTGCCAATTTTTGCATCCTTTGTGAATTGTAACAATATGTGTTCAAGTAGCTATCTAAAGGGGAACTGTGGCTTAATGATTAAGACATGTAAGAATTAACCTCAAACTCCTGATGGAAATGTTCACAAGAAAATGTACTTCAAGTGGCTTTTAATTCCTGTTGTGTATCTTGCATTGTGTGAGTCTCTGGAGAGTAAAGAAACAGACGGTGATGAAGTTAACATTTGGAAGTTTCTCAAAGGCATTGTAGACGTAATAGAGGTAGTAGATGAACCTGGAATCAGGACAATAAGAAACAATCAGAGAAGTAGAATCTACCATCAGACTTGTAGGACAGATAATGCTTGCTCTGCAAGTTCAAGGGCAGATGAGATTAGTGTGGGAGGGGGTTATTCAGGGATGTTTCATCGGACGGTGTTGATTCTGAACAGAGAATCCTTTTGGGCCATATTATTAAATAGTCAGGAGAGGCTAAAGGTCTTTGCAGCTGATTATCTCCTGCTGATTGAGTGACTTGTGCAGATTACAAATAAATATAAAATGTGATCCTCACCCCTTAGGGAACTGATGCCAAAGATCAGGTATGTTTGCAGAGAATTGTAATAAGACATAGATTCTGCTCCAGGAGAGATTCAGGTCCTATGGAAATTCATCCACTTATCCATCCTGATAACTCCAGCTCAAGGAGCTTGTTCTTACTCTAGGACTTTTACACTTGCTGTGCCTTCTGCCCTTGTGGCTGACCCCTCACCATTCAAATTTTCACTCAGGTGGCCCTCCCAGCAAAGCCCTCCTGACTACCCTACCTCAAATTGTCACCCACCTCCCTTGCCCTGTGTTTTTATGGTTCTCGCCTCTGCCTGAGCTAGTCTCAGCTTGCTTCATGGACTGTCCATCTCCTCATCAGAGCACCGACTTCAGGAGATCAGGGACTTTATCTTGTTCTTGGCTATTTTCCTAGCACTTCAAACAGTGTCTGGTATCTAGTAGGCTCTCAGTAAATATCTGTCTTCTGAATAAATAGGCCAAAGCTGCATTGAGCGTCTACCTCTTCCAGGCGTGATATTTCAGGCTTGAGCTGTCTATCAGGAAACATCTATCAGTTCCTAGAAGCCTCTGCTAACCATGTTTCCACACACTCTCTCACGTAACACCACATTGTGAAGTTGTTACTAATATCACCACAGTTTACAAATGAGAAAAACTGAGTCTTAAAAAGCTAAGTAACTTGCTAAAGATCATATTGCTAGTAAATAGTAGTCTTTGGGTTTGAACCCATGCAGTTCTTATTCTGGCTCACTGCATTGACTCCCACAAGCACCCTGCCTTGCTCCTGCAAGAACTTTCAGCTGGAGAGCTCTGTGATAGGAGACATAGGGCCGGCCAGCAGCTCTCCTGGAGTAGGCTGCATTTGGATGGGCCACAAAGTCTAGTATTTCAAATGTCCATCAAGAATGGTTTCTTATCAGGCCTTCCCTGGCAGTGCAGTGGTTAAGATTCTGTGCTACCATTTCAGGGGGTCTGGGTTTGATCCCTGGTCAGGAAACTAGATCCCTCATGTTATGTGGCAACTTAGACCTGGAGCAGCCAAAAAAAAAAAAAAAGGGAAGAAGAAGAAGGATTTCTTAATTCTATTTAAAATCTCCTAGAATTTACTCATCTTCAGCAAAGTCATTACTGAGTGTCTCATTGAATTGGCTATAGTCTTCATCAAGTGACTAATTTACTTCATCAAGTAAAATTACTGGTAATATAACTAAATTCTTTGTAGTCTTAAAAAGAATATTATTATTTCCAGTGCTATGATGACATTTTTTAACCTCCAGCATTTGTCACTTATACTTACGCATTCCTATAATCTTGCTCATCTTGTTCTGTTGATGTCAGAATTAGTCTGGAAGGATGCAAGTTTAGAGAAAACCTAGGTCCCCAACCTGGCTGCCCTGGGAGATGCAGTCAGCTTCCCCTCTCCACCTGGAGTTGGAGGTCTAAATGTCATGTGTTTCCTGCAGTTGCTTGCGTTTGAGTTTGCCGTAAGGTCTTGATCTTCAGTCTTGGCTTTGTGATGAGCTCTGTGGCTTCACACACTTCACTGTCACCTTTGGGGGTGAATCTCCTGAAGGGAGGCCCCCGGAACAAACAGTGGTCTGCTCTGCTCTGCCCTGCAGGGGGAAACACTCCCTCCTGATGTGGAGAGAAGCTGACGCAGGATGGCATGGGGAGCATGTGAGATGGCTAAACTGTACACTGTCCTTGCTCCTCCAGCCTTCATGATCGGAGTGTCAGATGTAACCATATACGGATGGCCTGGACATAGGAAAGCTAATATGGATGGTTGTTGATCTATTGGCCATTCAAAAAATCACAGCTCCTTCCTTCATCGCCCCTCTTCATTTTATGCAAATCAGAAATTATTGACCAAACTGTTAGCAAGAAACAGTTTTACTATGGGATTGAATAACAAAACCCAAGCTATTCCAGCCCAGTTGCAATGTGTGTGGGTGCCTGTGTGTCCCTCCTGCAGTTCTTAGAGAAAAATCTGTGTGGATTTATACATATATGCCTCCGGTCTCATGGGAAATAGTCAATAGCAAGAATTAGGCAAGATGATGTCATGTTTTGTTTGTTTGCTTTTTGTTTTGTTGCTGTTGTTTGATGGGGGGCGAGTTGGAGGGTCTGAGGCAGGAAATGGATTTCACAGCCTGTCTTCCTTCTGAACAGGATCCCCTTTGATACAGAACCTGTTGCTTTATCTTGTTTTTAAATCTCAGTTCCTTCATGGCCTCATCAAACCTTCTTATCCTTTGATGGGTTATGGAAAGTACTCAAACCAGTTGAACTGCCCCACTGTTCTCAGAGGAGGCTGCCCGCCTAAGCCCCTCAGTATGGAAATTCTGGAACTGCCAGTATGACTCACCATCTCCCTAGTTTTCCAGAGTAGAAAACTGAGAAGCATCTTTCACCTCTTCCTCCCTCTCCCTAATCCAGATTGGTCCCCAAGTCTGCTTGGTTGTGCATCACACAGTCTCTGTGTTTCTTTCCTTACCTGCCTTTACCCTAGCTAAGGTGCTCATTACCTCCCACCCCATCTCCCTGTCTGACTTCTTCACTCTCCACACGACCCCTCTATAACCCCACTGTGGTCCCTAGTTGCCCAGGTAAGTTTCAGCTCACAGAGGACAAGGCTCTTCTCAGATTGGTTCAACCCTTCTTCTCTGGATCTCCCCTCACTCACCTGGACGGGACTCCACCCTTCACATTGCCAGGCTCTGCACACCTGCCTGCCTTCACACAGCTTGGCGTCCTTTGTCTGAATACTCATCCCGTCTTCTCATTCAGTGTGTCATCCCTGAAGGCAGCAACTGTGTCTGCCTCATCTGCAGCTATATCTCCTGGAACATGGTATTTATTCCCCAAATACACGTTGACTAAATAAATACACTGCAGATGCAGTTTGGATGTAATATCTTCTGTGAAGCCTTCCCTGACTTCCTTAGTCAGAGTATTGCTTACTCTTTCCTCTGCATCATAGAATTCTGTGTTTCTGTGCTGTTTTCCACATTAGACTATGGGAGAGCCCTTGGATCTTCTGGATCTAGGCATTCTTCTGGATCTGGCAATCAGTATGTTCTAGGTAAAAATCAGATAGATGGGTAGACAGGAGGACAAGCCATCTTGGAATGAGTTTTCTCAGAGCAGAGTTCTCTGTAACTTCTCTTACCACTAGATTGCTCTCCCTTAAGGCACCTTTCTTTCTTCTGGGTATTTGACAATTCCTTTCTGTCAAATGCCTCCAAATAACTCTTCCTGACAAACATAGACAACCTTGTGATTGCCCCTACTTTGAAAAATGCTCCGAGTTGCAGAGTGACATTTATACTTACAATGTTTTTATTTTTGTACATATCAATTTATAATGTTCTATCTGCACAGGCCCAAGAGAAATGCTAAGGGCTGGCAGTATTGGAGGAATGGAATTTCTTTTCCGAGAGAGGTTAATGCTTCTTTCTAACACACTTTAATTTATTAATCTCAGTTCTTTGGCATTATTTGTTAGTAGAAGCTATTTATGGAACTCTTGAACAGAAAGGAAAAACTCAAGGAGTAGTGATAGAATGGGTGATAGGTAGAAGCAGCTGTTTTTACTTTGACTGTACAGGTTTACTGTCTCACATGAAGAGTTTAGGGATGATACATCAATCAGTCACTGTGGAAGCATTCATGGAAGCTTTAAAAATAGAGATTATTTCCACTGCTGGGAGACTAGCAGAAAAATTTAAAAGGCTTTAAAAAATGTCCTGTGGCCTTGGGACCTTTTCTTTAAGCAAAATACAAATAAAACAGATAAAAAAGGAATCTGACTCAAAGGGAACCTATGGGTATCCTTTGGCCTTGAAGGAACATGGTTTGAAAACGATTACATTAGATATTGATGAGTATAATCAACAGAAATTAATGCTTTAAAAAGATTATTTGTAACATAGCAACTCCTTCCCAACTCCTCTGTCTTCTCCATAGTATATCCTTTAATACAGATGATGAAACTGAGACTTTATTTTTGGCCAGGGCATGTGAGATCTTAATTTCCCAACCAGGAAATGAACCTGGGGCTAGGGTGGTGAAAATGCCTGGTCCTAACCACTGGACCACCAGGGAATTCCCATGAGGCCTTGACATATGAACAGTGGGAGGCAGTAAAATAGAGCAGGAAGAGAGGAGGATAGTTAGCATCACCCACTCAATGGACATGAAGAGCAAATTCTGGGAGGTCGGGGAGGACAGAGGAACCCGGTGTGCTGCAGTCCATGGATCCACAGAGAGCCGGATATGACTTAGCAACTGAACAACAATAACAACAATAGAGCAGTTAAATCACTCAGAGTGTAAGATAGCCTGAATTTTAAATCCTAGCTTTGCCCTTTGATGAGCTGTGTCATTCTGGGCAAGTCAAAGAATCTTTTGTTCTCTCAAAATCCTTGTCACTATGACTGACCACCTTTTAACAGGTAGACCAACATGCCTACCTGTTAACACAGTAAGTGCTGGGCCTGGGCAAATGAGGATAGTCCATGCAGAGTGAGGTAGTAAAGGCCCAGTGAGCGTTAGGTCGTTACCATCACTGTCGGATTCTGTTGTGTGTCATTGTTCTTATCAGGAGGGACAGAACTGGAATGTGAGCCTTTCACTCGTTCCACTCTAGTTGATCTGGATTTTCTACTAAAATCCAGTAAGCTGTTTCTCACTATTGTGTTTACTGCATGATAGAAAATGACATTTACGTTGTACCCTTTGTTTCAGTGAAGCCCACGTGGAAGATGAAGAGGGTCTGTACGACTGTGTGTATGGGGAGGATGACGGCGGCGAGGTATATGAGGACCTGATGAAGGCAGAGGAAGCACCGCAGTCGGTAGGACTTTGACTTCGCTAGGACTTTTCAAGTTACTCTGAGTATTTAATAAGGAGAGTGATTACTTGAAGGACTAATTAATGTAATAATTATAATGAATACAATATTTATGCTATAATTAAACTTGTGATAAGTACAATAGTCATAGTTAGTTTAACTTCTGCTGGAGTCGCCTTTTGTTTTCTTTTTTTTAATCTTGCTTTTAACTACATAACCATGACTTATTAGTCTGAATCATTTTATTAGGAAAGTGGTTATTTGAATGGTTAACTAATATGATAATTATAATTAATAAAATAAAATTCATGTAATAAGTATATTCATTGCAATGTAATAAAATGATTGTAATTAATATAATAGTTAAAATTATTTAGGTAACGTCTGCTAGAATCATTTTTTTGTTTTCTTTTTTATGTTTAAAAAGTGTTAGTCGCTCAGTCGTGTCAGACTCTTTGTGACCCCATTTACTGTAGCCTGTCGGGCTCCTCTGTCCATGGGATTCTCCAGGCAGGAACACTGGAGTGAGTAGCCATTCCCTTCTCCAGGGGATCTTCCCGACCCAGGGACTGAATCCAGGTCTCCCACATTACAGGCAGATGCTTTACCATCAGAGCCGTCCCTTTTTATGTGTAGCTGTATAACCGTGTCACACTGTTGCCTTTGGAGGCTTATGAACACGATGTTGGGCTTCCCAGGTCATGCTAGTGGTAAAGAACCTATCTGCCCAAGCAGTAGACACAGGAGATATGAGTTCAATCCCTGGGTCCATAAGATGCCCTGGAGGAGGGCATGGCAACCCACTCCAGCATTGTTGCCTGGAGAATCCCATGGACAGAGGAGCCTGGTGGGCTACAGTCCGTAGAGTTGCAAAGTGTTGGACACAACTGAAGTGCACAAAATGAGACATTGTGCAGTTAAGAACATCCAAAGGGAATCTCTGGTCTAATCCTTTCATTTTACTAGTAGAAAGATCAAGTCTGAGAGGTGAAGGGTGTGCCACCCAGCTAAATAAAGCAGAGTGGCAATACAGCATAATTTCAGGGAATCATAAAATTATTCTGTTATGAAAGGAAATCTCTTACAAAGCAGATAAATCTACTTTAAATTTGATGTGGCATAAAATATTTGTTAAAGAATATTTCTTCCTATTTGTTAGGAGTTGATATAATGTATTTTTCTTTCTTTTGTTTCATTATATGTCTCCTAGTATTTTTTTGCTATTTTATAAACTTAATTTCAGATATTACCATAGTCAGTATGAGCCCACAAAACTATCTGCATGAAAATATGTAAAACATTCAGAATTACTTTGAATGATTTTCTCATCTGTAATTTGAAATAGAAAAGAAAAAAGTCAGTTGCTTAAACTTTTATTAACATAGTCTTTTTTTACACAAAAGCCTTTCTTCATGAGCTAGGTATGGTTTAGGTTTCTTCAGTACTTTGACGAATTCGCTCAGCTCTCTTTGACCTCTTGCATTTAATAAAAGGCTGACAAGTTGTCTGATGCCCAGGTAGGGAGCAGCAGCTTCTGTGGGATGAAAACAGATTGGCTCGCCTGTGTTTGGTAAATGTCATAAATGTATGCTTTAACCTGCTGTGCCGGCTGACTGGACACCTGTGGCAGCATTTTAAGTGTTTTAGGTGACAAAGTATTGTCTGTGCCCCCTTAAATTATCAGCTGCTGTGGGCACCAGCAGATTCTTCACTATCTTTCCCAAGGACTGTCTTCATTGAGCTGACGGTGCTGGGCTGTCCATGTGGCCCAGGGTGAGCAGTGATGATGACAAAATGCATCGGGTACTTCTAGTGCGCTCCTCAGGGTGTTAGGCGCTCCACATGGGTTACCTCATTTACAGATCCTTGGGCTGGCTACTGTGATTTTGTTTTATAGATGAGAAAATCGAGACAGAGAAATTAGGTAACTTCTTCACAATGACAAGCTAAATGACAGTAAAACTGGTCCTTGAACCCAATTCTATCTGATCCCCAAACCTTTGATCTTCCTACCATATTCTTCTGCCTCTAGTCTTAAAAACTTAGTAAAAACCAAACATCAAGATGTTAACTCTTGAAAAAATATTTTAAGATTTTTTTACTTACCAAATATTCTTTTATGATTTTTTGCAGTTATTTCTATAGCACTTGTAAAGTATGTCATACATTAAGAAAATGGTATTAGACCATTCATAATGTTTCCAGATTGAGTTACATTTATAGTGAAATAGATGGTTTGGTTTAAAGAGAGTATACTCAAAGTATATTTTTCATTATCTCAAACTTTTACATTTACATTGTTCAAATTTTTTTTTTAAAGCAAAGTGTGTTAGTCATTCAGTCGTGTCCAACTTTTTGTGACACCACGCAGCCCGTCAGGTTCCTCTGTCCATATAATTTTCCAGGCAAGAATACCAGAGTGGGTTGCCATGCCCTCCTCCAGGGGATCCTCCTGACTCAGAGATTGAAGCTGGGTCTCCTGCATTGCAGGCAGGTTCTTTACCATTTGAGCCACCAGGGAAGCCCTTTAAAAGCGAAGATCCTTCACAGATGCAATTCAATGTCTCTTTAAGTTATTTGTGTTACTAGAATGGAAGGCCTGGGAATTCCCTGGTTGTCCAGTGGTTAGAACTCCGTGCTTCCACTGCAGGGTGCACAGGTTCCACCCGTGGTCAGCGAATTAAGATCCCCCAAGCTATGCAGCATGGCCAAAACAAAACAAAAAGACAAAAACAAACAAAAAGGAAATCATTATGTTAGAATGGAATGCTTAAAATTTAAATAATTTTTATTTCTATCTTCTACTGAAGAGATTAATTATGAATTTGATTAAATAATTTTAATTTGAAAATTCTAATTGTAGAAATGTCCAGAAAATGATATACGAAGTTGCTGCCTAGCAGAAATTAAGCAGACAGAAGAAAAATATACAGAAACACTGGAGTCAATAGAAAAGGTAAGTCATTAGGTATTCTCGATTTTCAAGCACAGTAAGTTACCTACATATGAACTTTCATGTTGTGAACTTTCAAAGATGTGAGTGTATGTGACAGTCCCTATATGCCAGCTGCTGGACTGTACTTTTTGAGGTACTATACTATAAGATTAAAAATAGTGTTTTTTTGTTAATGTGTATAGTATTTGTGTGAAAGGTATTATAAACCTATTACAGTAAAGTACTATGTAGCTGATTGTGTTAGGTGGGTACCTAGGCTAACTGTTGAACTTGAATTTACTCATGCGCTTTCAGAATGGAACTCTTTTGTATGTCAGGGACTTGCTGTACTGCCTTGTATAGTTAATGCATTAGGCTCAATGTTTCTGCAGTGTCTGTGTATTCTGATATTCAGTATAATTTTGGATTTAAAGATCTCAAAGCAGATTTATTCATCCCACAATTCCACAACGATTTATTGATTTCTTAGTGTCTGAATGGTCCTAATTTAGAGACTGAGGGTATAGCCATCAACACAACAAAACTCTATAGGTCTCCTGATTCTCATGGGAGGGTTTATAATTTAAGCGACTAAGTATGTCAGGTGGTGATAAGTCCTCTGAAGAAAAATAAGGCAGAGGAAGGGGATAGTGAGTGATGGGGGAGTCTGGTGTTATCTTATGTAGAGTGGTAATGGAAAGCCTCTATGGCCAGGTCGTATTTAAGCAGACAGCTGAGTGACTTGAGGAGTGAGCCATGTGAATATCCCCGAGCGGACAATCCCTGGGAGAAGGGCCCTCACATGGGACAGTGTTCAGTGTACTTCAAGGAACAGCAGCAGGCCAGGAGGCTGAAGCAGACTGAGGGCAGGGGAGCAGTGAGATTGGAAACCTGGTGAGCACCCGAGGCACGGGGGGCATATGGGGACACCTGGCTAAAAGCTGAAGTGTTTTGAGTAGCAAAAGTAATGGGGTCTAATGTAAGTTTTTAACAGCTCATTCTGACTTGTCAGACAAGGGTGGAAATTGGGGAAAATGTTAGAAGAATATTGCAATAATAAAGTTGACAGAAAGTGATAGTATCGGTAAAGGTGGTAGAGAGTAGTCAGATTCTGACTAATCTTTGAAAGTAGAGCCCAGTGGATTTGATGATGAATTAGGTAAAGGATGTATGGAAAAGAGCAATCAAGTACTCTAGGTTTTTAGCATGATGATGATGGTGACTGAGATGGGAAAGGATAGGTGTGTGATCATGAGTCTGCGGGGACCTGCTAAATTTGCAATACCTATTAGCTTCCAATGGGATGTGTTGAGGAAGAAGTTAGATATATGTGTCTGACATTTGGTGGAAAAGTTGAACTGATGTATAAATTGGGCCATTATCATTATGTAATGGTGTTTAAGGCCTTGGCACTAGAGGAAACTGCCAAGGGAATAAATGGTGATAGAGAAGAGGTTTAAGATCACTTCTGGTGACTTCCACATTTGGAGGCTAGGAGAATGAGAACCAGCAGACAGTTTTGCAAATTAAAAAAAAATAGAGGAAGGTATGAAAGAGTTGTTTAAGACAATGAGAGGGTAAATGTACTGGGATTATGTAGTGTGAAGGTTCAGTTGAGTTCTGTGATTATTTTTTGAACTAGCTATCAATATAGCTTCTGTTTAACTTCTTAGGTACAGGCACAAAATATGTGGAAAGCTAGATTTAACTGGGTTTTTGTTTTTCCAGAAAAAAAGAAGAGAGAGTAAGGGTATTTGCAGGGCAGTGATTCTGATGATGGCTCATGGAATGTGTACTAGGTAAGGGAAGTGAGGATATGAGGGACTGTGGGATGATCAGGGGATGGGCAGACCCAGTGGGTTGGAGAAGTCTTTGGAAGAAGAGCTGTAATTGTAGGAGGGTAGAAGTCAGAGGGTTGCTTGCTTCAAATGAATTCCCTGGAGCATATGCAGTGGTTGGTAATGACAGGGTCTTGGGCTATGACCACAAGAGGAGCTCAGCTAGAATGGGGCACAGATTGTTGGAGTTCAAGGGACCAAGAAGCCAGGCTGTTGGAAGGATCATCTATATAGTTATGAAATGGTCAAAAAGAAAGATGGGGTGGTAATGGACCAGAGATATGATAGACCAAGAACTAGAATTCTCAAGGAATCAAAGGGAGTGATCCCCAAATTGCATAAGCAGATTATTTATCTCAGAGATCTAGAACCTCCACAACGCATGTGAGGGATATTTTATATTACTCAAATATATCTCCAAAATGTTGCCATTGTTTGCTAATTCAGCCATTGATGTTCTCTCTTCTTTTATTTTTCTTTTCTTAATTTTAGAAGCATTTATAGGCCAAAGCTTTTATTTCATATTTTAAATATATTAACCTGTATTTATGTCTTATATCTCTGTTCAAGTATTGAATCTTTATGACAGAGAAAATAGTTTCTGCTTTTTTCTTGGTATTCATAAAACTGATTAATTTTCAATAAATATTTATTGCTCCTTGATGAAAAACTGTCATCTGGATTAGGATAAGTTGTGATTAATTATTACCCCTCACTTCTCTCCTGGTAGTATTTCATGTCACCATTGAAAAGATTTCTGACAGCAGCAGAATTTGATTCAGTATTCATCAACATTCCTGTAAGTAAAAATTGCTAGTAAAAATGGAGCTACACTTCTATAAAATCTTTATTTACTTAGTGATTCTCTATTTGAACATTATACTCTCTAAGAAATTTAACCCAATTTTCTGCCTCCTGAGTTCTTATAGTCTTATTTTCTGGAAATAACTGCCATGTCATATTGTCAACCAAAAATCAATCAAAATGTATGCTGAACACGAATGAGTAAGAATCATGTACTTAATTGTTTGTCATGACAAGGTAGCCCCAGTTAATCCCTGGTGTTAGTCTCTTTGTCTCATGGGAGTTCCCTTCTGCCCAACTCCTTGCTCTCTTGTTCTCCAGCCCCTCCACCCCATCTTACAGACACCGTCCTGGCGTCATCCCTCTCTTCCACTTACTGCCATTCCTACAGTTCCCTGTTCTCTGCTTTTTGGTGTTTTCTACTTCTGGTTATAACATAATAAACTTCCATTTCTGAAATACACTGTTTCCTTCTGATAAAACAATCTGTTTTAATGATAAGATGTGAAGAACTTTTCTTCACATTTATACAATCATTACACATTTCAGGGTACCTTACAATCCTAAAAGAATATTTACCAAGAAGCCTAGAAGCAAGCCAAGTGCAATACTGTGTACAGTCTTGCTAGGCAAGATTCAACTTCCTAGTCCTCTGGAATTGGCCTTGGTTTTAACATATAACTTTTATATACAGTGTATAAGCTTTGATGTACAGACTTGCCTGTATCACCTGTGAGGTCCCTAATATTTTGATTCCTTTATATTGAGTGTTTCTGTGCATGAATTGATGAACTGTGGCATGTTGCCCTTGTTCCTGATTATGGCCAAATGAAGGCATTCTTATTGATTTGTAACATAGAAGGAAGAAAAAGCTCACGAATATCAAATGAATGCTTAGCATAAAACAAGCCACACAGGAGATTCCTTAAAAAACTGGAAATAGAACTGCCATATGACCCAGCAATCCCACTGCTGGGCATACACACTGAGGAAACAAGAATTGAAAGAGACACATGTACCCCGATGTTCATTGCAGCACTGTTTACAATAGCCGGGACATGGAAGCAACTTAGATGTCCATCAGCAGATGAATGGATAAGAAAGCTATGGTACATATACACAATGGAATATTACTCAGCCATTAAAAAGAACACATTTGAATCAGTTCTAATGGGGTGGATGAAACTGGAGCCTATTATACAGAGTGAAGTAAGCCAGAAAGAAAAACAGCAATACAGTATACTAACACATATATATGGAATTTAGAAAAATGGTAACGATAACCCTACATGTGAGACAGCAAAAGAGACACAGATGTAAAGAACATTCTTTTGGACTCTGTGGGAGAAGGCAAGGGTGGGATGATCTGAGAGAATAGTACTGAACCATGTATATTATCATATGTGAAACAGATCACCAGTCCAGGTTCGATGCATGAGACAGGGTGCTTAGGGCTGGTACACTGGGATGACCCAGAGGGATGAGATGGGGAGGGAGGTGGGAGGGGGTTTAGGATGGGGAACACATGTACACCCATGGCAGATTCATGTCAATGTATGGCAACACCAATACAATATTGTATAGTAATTAGCCTCCAACTAAATTAAAAAAAAAAAGAAAACAGATAACTAACAAGGACCTACTGTATAGCACAGAGAACTATATTCAATATTTTGGGATAATCTATAAGGGAAAAGAATCTGAAAAAGAATATATATATATATAAAACTGAATCACTGTGCTATATACCTAAAACTAACACAACATTGTAAATCAACTATACTTCAATAAAAAATAAATTAACAACAACAACAAAAAGCCACACATTCTAGAAAGATAAATATCAAACCCGTTATATACGGTTACCATAACTTAGGACCTGTTTGACAGTCCTTACTCTAATGGCTTTTCAATGCTCCTCAAAAAAGTGATAGAAGAAAAAATAGTGATGGGGCCAACATATTTGTGTTGTACTTACACCTACTGAGGAAAGCTATGCTCTGCAGTCAATGTATGCTGCAAGGTACATGGGAAGAGGTAGTGGGAGAATTGACACTTTGACTTGAACCTCGTCGTTTCCCAGCTGTGGTATGTATTTTACTGTCTGACTGAGAATGACTTGCTTATCAGGAAAAATGTGAAATTCTTGAGTTTTGAGTTGCCCTATTAAATGGCCTACTACAGTTTATTTGGTGCTTATTTATGCCATTAGTTGTCTGGTTTCAAGTAATTTAGTCTGATGATTGTTAGCTTAGCTCCAGGACACCACTAATTGACCCAAGTACAAATCTACATTTTCATGTCCCAAGGACATGAATCATTACTTTATCCTGTCAATAAAACATTAAGCATTTGGATAGTTTTATTTAAAAATTTAAAGTGATTATAAAATGAAAATGAACTGTACATATTTTAATACAAGGAATAAATTACCCTTTAATAACTAGTGAGATAATTTCTCTTTCCACAGGATACTGACATTTTGAGTCAGATCTGAAGTGGCTGTTTCCCATGTACATGGCCTCTCTCTTCTCTCCCTTTCTCCCGCCCTTCCCCTCTCCTCTCCTCCTCCTCTCCTTTCCTTTCCCCTTCCCCTTCTCTTTTCTTCCTCTTCTATCTTTCCCCTCCCCTTTCTTCCCCCCCTCCTCTTCCTCTTTTTACTGATGGGAGCAGGGTTATATATTGAGGGCATTCAGCAGATCCTTGAATGGCAAGTCTGGCAACAATAGGGATGCTGGGCTCCAGGTGATTTTTTTTTTTTTGGTTCTGATTCCTAATTTCTCTTGCCGTTGTTTTCTTTTCTAAGGAACTTGTGAAAGTTCATCGGAACCTAATGCAAGAGATTCATGATTCCATTGTGAATAAAAATGACCAGAACTTGTATCAAGTTTTCATTAACTACAAGGAAAGGTAACTTTTGGGTTTTAAACTTCGTGGCTATTAGTTTGTAATTACAGTGAGCGTTAGTATTAAAATTTCTCATAAATAGCTGTAAATACGGTTCATTAAGATACTACCTGTGAAGTAATTAGAACATGGGACAGTTAATCTCAGGGTGGTGGTTGAACTCTCTCTATATATACCAGGAAAAAAGAAAAAGATAAAAAGAGTTCAAGTTTTGCACTGAAAACCAGAAAGTGTAGGTTCTTGTACAGACCTATCACTCTTGAGTCCTGTACCTAGACTTCAGGAGGTCATCTTAAATCTCTGAGCCTCCTTTTCTTTGTAAATGTTAGGGGTACATTAGTTGGTACTTACTGCTTTTTCCAGCTCTAATAGCTTATAATTCTCTATTTTGGAGTATTAGATTCACAGGCAAAGTCAATTTCTCTTTCGGAGTTTGAAAAAAATCTTCTGAACAATTCACATGAATTAGAAGTACCAAGGAATTTTGCTTAAAATATAGCACTCTCTTTTTAAATCAAACCTTATAGTTCATAGTACCCAGAAGTGGCTAATTAGCTTCTTTGTGTCAACATTAGATAAATATTAATGTAGTAGTATTTTTTTCTACCAGAGAGCTAAAAGAAACTATAAATTAACCAGACTCTCTACAAAAATTGGTGTCACTCCAGAGATACCCTTCCTGAAGTAGACTCAGACCCCATGCAGTATGAATGATCTATCCAGCACATCTCAGGCCTCTCATTCCCACTTTTCAGATAATGTATTTTTCTTAATTAAAAAGTGGGAAGGAGTAGGAAGTTTATTAATGAGTGGAGTTGTAACTAGTGATTACAATGAAATTGTAGTAGAAAATAAAACTGTTCCTGAGTGAGCATAAACAGTGTAAAAGTTGATCTCAAATAGAAACTTGAACAGAAATTTTAATTTTGTTTTTGATGTATATGTGTACTCCAACAATGTGTGTGTATGCATCCTAAGTGTCCGACTCTTTGCAACCCCATGGACTGTAGCCCTCCAGGCTCCTCTGTCCATGGAATTCTCCAGACAAGAATACTGGAGTGGATTCCCATTTGCTCCTTCCAGGAGATCTTCCTGACCAGGGATAGAACCTGAGTCTCTTGTGTCTCCTGCATTGGCAGGCGGTTTCTTTACCACTAGCACCACCTGGGAAGCCCACTCCAACAATATTAACAGTCATAAAGTTTGATTGTAAAATCCGCCTGCTATAAAAATGTACATGGAATCAATTCCATTCAAATTTAGAAATTAAAAATAGTCACTTTTAATACCATAAATATGAGTGACCCTAATTCTGGGACTGTAAGTGTGTATGTGCTCAGTTGCTAAGTTGTGTTTGACTCTTTGTGACCCCATGGACTTAGCCCGTAGGCTCATCTCTCCATTGGATTTTCTAGGTAAGAATGCTGTAAGTGTGGTGTGTGTTCAAAGAAATGAGAAAACTGAGGTTCTGAGTAATCTGTCCAGGGTTACTTAGTAAGAAGTGCAGGATGAGTGAGATTTGCTTTGGTTATATCTAACTGTGGATTTAAGTAGATGGATTTCCTTTTCTACTTTAATCTTGCCTTTTTGTCCTCAGCTTTCTTTCTCTCTCTCTTCCTTTCAGATTGGTTATTTATGGGCAGTACTGCAGTGGAGTGGAGTCGGCCATCTCTAGTTTAGACTACATTTCTAAGACAAAAGAAGATGTCAAACTGAAATTAGAGGTGCCTGTTTATTTTTTGTTTGTATATATCACAGAGTAATATAAACTAAAACAATATATTTCTTCTCATGATCATTGCAACTGTAAATTTCCATGAATTCTAAGTGTGATTTCATAAAATATTAGATAGCCCTCTAAAATAATAATGTGGCAGTAATAACAACAGTAGTAAAATAGATTTATGGCTCTTTTACATGGATTATCTCATTAGGCCCTCATGACTTTGTCAGATACATACAATTAATTTTCTTATCTTATGGATAAGGAAGCCAAGGTTGCGAGAGATTAGGAGTAATTTACCCAGGGAAGTAAAAGGTACTGGATGAGTAAGATATATTTGAGATAATCTGTACATAGATTTAAATTGTTTATTAAAAATATAAGATATTTAGGGGCAGGTGTATAAAAAGGGCATGAATTTTGCCCATAAGAAGTAAGACAAGACACATACACATATGATGAGATTAAGTAGTAAGCACTCTTTGCCAGGGGTCCATGAGTAAGACTGAGTAATTACTTCAGTGTGGTTAGTCTATAGAAGATTTATCTAAAGAGGTGGCATTTGAATTAGGTCTCTAATGAATGGGGTAGGTCTTGATAGATGAGATTCCTTGTAGAGAATTCTGTAAGAATTGGTATGTCTTGGCCAGAAGAGTCAGTAAAGGTTGAGAAATGGCAAGTAGATTAGTATGAGCAAAGCACCTGGTAACAATGGAAAATAAGTCTGGAAACTGTGTTGTCATTTTTTTTTTTTTTTGTACATATTTTTTCCCCCATAAGAAGGGTTTGCAATTTTAAAAACTTTTGAAAAATGATTATTTCTGTGTTATATGAATTGTCATTTCAAATATATTATCCGTATGTTTGGATCTTCTTAAAGTTCAGGTAGAGATGTATAATCCACTCTTGGGTGACTGTGGGTGGCTTGGTTGGCCCTCTCATACCCTCCTTGCTGCTGAATTGGGTTTAACCACAAGGTCAGGTGATAAACAAGGAAAAATAGATAGAGGATTTTTAAATGAGAGCCCCTTCACTGTTGAGCATATCTGGTCTGATTTCCTAACTCATAATTCCCACAAAGGGGAGCTGTTGGTGAGAAAGTTTGCACATCAACAGGCTACCAGGTAACTGTACTAATTTTATACCATAGATCCTTCTTTCTTACCTCCTACAGTCCCTTGATGATGTGGATCTTGTGTCTGGAGATGATTTGAGTCACCACTGAATGACATCCTTACCACCTTATTCGCTGAAAGGGCTTCTGCTCCTCTTTAGAGAACCGAGCCTCATCAGTTTAGAACTGTAGGACATCTTGAGTCAAATTAAAATACAAAGGTCAAGTTAAAACTTTACAACTTACACAGTGATTACCTAATGAAGCTATCATTAAGGCAGTATTTTTAAAATGATACATAATTCTCGTTCAAGAGAAGAGTCAGCAAGTGGACAATCAAACCTTCATTATATTCTCAACGTTATTTTTGAAGGTTACTCTCCCTTCTTTTCAGGGTCACTGTCAAAATCCTGCCCAGTAAGCATACCTTCAATCTCTAGAGTTATAGTTTCTGTAGTCATTGTAAATCTTAGGGAAAGAGAGACCCTCAGACTGAGTTTGAAGGCTGAGTGTGAGGTGATGCTGCTTGTCTTTTCCCCAGCTGAAATGTCCCTATTCTAACCATGGCCCTGATTTGGAAATATTTAATCAAATACTTACTATAAGCCTTCAAAACATAGTCTTTGCTAAAACTGTCTTCTGCAAGTCCCAGCATTGGAGAGGGAAAGCTGCCTTATTATTGGTTTCTTTCTGCCTCCCTCATGTTTTCTGTTTTGTGGTTATTGTTATTCTTGATGATTTCTGCCTTTTTTCACCCCTATTGTAGAACCAAAGTAACATGGGATAAAGGGTAATGGAGTCCCTTTACCTTGCTCTAAAAGGTGGCTCATCCCTATTCCAATTTCTTTTCAATTAGGGTTAAGAGTTGAAGCTAAGCACTTGACTGGATGTTGTGGAAGAATCATTTCTACCCTTTATTTACTTTCAATACTAATAAGCATTTTACCTTTAGGGAGTCTCAGCCCCCCAACTGTAGTTAATGCCAGCAGTGTTAGATTCTTTACTTCTTAAGCCTATAACTTAGAACTTGAATTAATTTTACCCCAAAAGTTTTAAACTGATTTCCATACATAAAGTGAGTTTTAAATGTGTAACATTTTCGTTCTTAACACTGTGTTAAGATGGCATAACATAACAAGTGTAAGATACAACCTCAGTTTCTGAGACACTTAAAATGCAGCTGGCAAAATGAGACCCATTCATTACAATAATATTAGCAGTTTGACCTCCTATTTGAGACTCCTGATCCAGAACTTGTTACAAGCTATGGAACCAAGAAATCAGTGAAATAGTTATCCATCCAGTGAACTGCAGCAATTTACAAGACATAAGCTAACATGTCAGGATGTGTCCCCGGTTCTTGCCTGAGAGCTCTAGTCAAACATTCACTAACTCATTATGGTCATTGGAGCTAATGGTGTTTGTTTCTGTAGTCCTGATAATATATCTTCCATGTTCTGGAAAAGCTAAGTATGGGCAAAATGGAAACAGAAGAGTATTTTCTTGAATAAAACTCCTTCCATGAACTGGAAAATTCCTTGGTCTTGGTTATGTAATTGTCTGAGGATTTTGAACTTAAGGCAATGGCACCCCCACTCCAGTACTCTTGCCTGGAAAATCCCATGGTTGGAGGAGCCTGGTAGGCTGCAGTCCATGGGGTCGCTAAGAGTCGGACACGACTGAGCGACTTCACTTTCACTTTTCACTTTCATGCATTGGAGAAGGAAATGGCAACCCACTCCAGCATTCTTGCCTGGGGAATCCCAGGGACGGGGGAGCCTGGTGGGCTGCCGTCTGTGGGGTCGCACAGAGTTGGACACGACTGAAGTGACTTAGCAGCAGCAGCAGCAGGTTGCTCACAAATAAATATATTTTTATGATACCTTGCTTTTTTTTGGAATGAAATCATGAATATGTGAGCAACAGTAAAATCAGAAAATCAACCTGTTCAAGAGTTGCCAAACTTGATTTAAATTCAGGCTTTGACACTACAAATTCAAAGTATGTTCCTCAAAGTTGTAGTTAACATCAAAAGAATGAACCAGTTAATACTATTTTTCAGTAAACTTTTAAGAAAGTAGAATATGAGATTAAAAAAATAATATTGGAGGCTTTAAAAACTTTGAATTCAGTAGTGGGTTTATATTTTAGCAAATTTTTGGAGTCAGTCATTCGATTTCATTCATTTCAACTAACAAATTCTTAAGAGGTATAAAAATATATTGTTTAGTCACTCAGTCCTGTCTGACTCTTTGAGAACCCATGGACTGCCGCATGTCAGGCCTTCCTGTCCATTGCCAACTCCCAGAGGTAGTCAAACTCATGTCCATTGAGTCGGTGATGCCATCCAACCATCTCATCCTCTGTCATCCCCTTCTCCTCCCGCTTACAATCTTTCCCAGCATCAGGGTCTTTTCAAATGAGTCAGTTCTTTGCATAAGGTGGCCAAAGTATTGGAGTTTCAGCTTCAACATCAGTCCTTCCAATGAATATTCAGGACTGATTTCCTTTAGGATGGACTGGTTGGATCTCCTTGCAGTTCAAGGGACTCTCAAGAGTCTTCTCTAATACCATGGTTCAAAAGCATCAATTCTTCAGTGCTCAGCTTTCTTTATAGTCCAACTCTCACATCCATACATGACTACTGGAAAAACCATAGATTGACTAGACGGACCTCTGTTGGCAAAGTAGTGGCTCTCCTTTTTAATACGCTGTCTAGGTTGGTCACAGCTTTTCTTCCAAGGAGCAAGCATCTTTTAATTTCATGGCTGTAGTCACCATCTGCAGTGATGTTGGAGCCCAAAAAAATAAGTCTGTCACCATTTCCATTGTGTCCCCATCAATTTACTATGAAGTGATGGGACCAGATGCCATGATCTTAGTTTTCTGAATGTTGAATTTTAAACCAACTTTTTCAATCTCCTCTTTCACTTTCATCAAGAGGCTCTTTACTTCTTTGCTTCCTGCCATTAGGGTGGTGTCATCTGCATATATAAGGTTACTGATATCTCTTCCGGCAATCTTGATTCCAGCTAGTGCTTCATCCAGTTCAGCATTTCTCATGAAGTACTCTGCATATAAGTTAAATAAGCAGGATGACAATATACAGCCTTGACATACTCCTTTCCCGATTTGGAACCAGTCTGTTGTTTGTTCCATGTCCAGTTCTAACTGTTGCTTCTTGACCTGCATACAGATTTCTCAGGATGCAGGTTAGGTGGTCTGGTATTCTTATCTCTTTCAGAATTTTCCACAGTTTGTTGTGATCCACACAGTCAAAGGCTTTGGGGCATAGTCAATAAAGCAAGTAGATGTTTTTCTGGAACTCTTGCTTTTTCGATGATCCAATGGATGTTGGCAATGGTTCCGCTGCCTTTTCTAAATCTAGCTTGTACATCTGGAAGATCATGGTTCATATACTGTTAAAGCCTGGCTTGGAGAATTTTGAGCATTATTTTGCTAGTGTGTGAGATGACTGCAATTGTGCGGTAGTTTGAGCATTCTTTTGCTTTGCCTTTCTTTGGGATTGGAATGAAAACTGACCTTTTCCAGTCCTGTGGCCACTGTGCAAATTTTCTGGCATATTGATTGAAACACTTACACAGCATCATCTTCCAGGATTTGAAGTAGCTCTATCGGAATTCCATTACCTCCACTAGCTTTGTTCGTAGTGATGCTTCTTAAGGCCCACTTGACTTTCACATTCCAGGATATCTGGCTCTAGGTGAGTGATCACACCATTGTGATTATCTGGGTCATGAACATCTTTTTTGTACAGTTCTTCTGTGTATTCTTGCCACCTCTTCTTTATATCTTCTGCTTCTGTTAAGTCCCTACCACTTCTGTCCTTTATCGAGCCCATCTTTGCATGAAAAGTTCCCTTGGTATCTCTAACTTTCTTGAAGAAACCTCTAGTCTTTCCCATTTTATTGTTTTCCTCTATTCCTCACTGAGGAAGGTGTTCTTATTGCTCCTATATAAAAATATATTAGGAAAGATATTATACATATATATTTATGACAATAATGAAAAGACCCACAAAGCACAGAGAGGTAGAACAATTTTTATTGTAACTAACACCCTAGAAGTAAAGCTCTTCAAGAGGATGGTGGATTTTGCTGGAAATTAGAGAAAGCACATAGCAGTTGGTGAGAACCAAATGAACCAAAGTTATAATGGTGGGGAAGGCACATAATGGGTCTGATGAATGGGACTTGTTCTTGATTCCTGGTTCATAGGCCTGCTTAGAGAGACTGGTGAAAGGTTAAGTGCTAAGTGGAAGAAGATGCTGAAGGACCACTAGAGAAAATAACTTTCATGTGTAGAATAGGTCTGTGTATATATTCCTATTTATAGCTGAAATCCTGCAAGTTTTGTTTGTCTGTTTTGATTTTTCTTTGATGACACTTCCTGTTTTTAAAAAAGGGGGATCATTAAGGAAAAGAGCAAAATATTTATTGTATAATAGCAGTTTTGCGAAGGCTTTTGCATCTTTTAATGTTTGTATTATGACTTCCTTTGATAAAACTAACAAAGTTAAATTAAAAAAATATATTTCATTAGGAATGCTCTAAAAGAGCAAACAATGGGAAATTTACTCTTCGAGATTTGCTTGTGGTTCCTATGCAGCGTGTTTTGAAGTACCACCTTCTCCTTCAGGTATGTAACTTAAAATTGCTTGTCCATTCATTAATTCAACCAAGCAGTAATGAAGCATCAATTATGCTCAGAAACGTGATATTTGGAGCCCTTTCCCTTACATTTTTCAATTATGAGGATGGCTAAATGGGAAATAATAGAACAGCTGGAAAAGTTTTCCTCCTTTTGTATGAAGGTAATTCTGTATCTTTTTTTCATAAAGCTATATTTTATGTCTTGCAAACAGAAGTGGCTCCAAAATTTTCTAAAAATTAAAAACCACGCAAAACAAATACAAATATCCCCTCAACAACCAAGTCTTCTGTCGTTAGCAGTAATCATTGATTAGAATCTCAGTGTTGTGATACACTTGAGTTTTGGCAGTTTACTTGTGTTAGAACTTGTGCCTTATAACCATAAATGAAAGAGAATTGTGTCGCATTCTGTGTTGCTTTCTGCTATACTAAATTATAATAAGACTACATTTATTTTGAAGTGATTCTTGTTATAACCCCAAAGCTTATGGTTTCCACGGTTAGTCTTCTAATGAGGGTGGAGAGTCTTATAAATTTAATTTGATAGCTGTACCAGGAGACTCATTAGTTTTGCTCCAAAGAAATGTCTTACTGTATTAGTCTGTCAGCTCTGCTGATGCTTGTGAAATGTCATTTTTAAAAGATCTACTACCTGTATGTGAATATAATTCTGAATTTGCTGTGCTTTATACATCTTATATATTAAATTTCTTGAACTGTAGCTGCAAAATTATTAGTCATTTCTATTTTTGTTCTACTGAGAAATCAGAAAAATTCCAATGCTGATTATTCCTTAAAAATGCATTAAAACATTTATGAGACCTAAACTCAAAGAAACTTAATCAAATTGCATTTTATGAAAAAATAATAAGGAAGACTTAGGCAGTCAGTTTCTGAGATATCATGAAACTAAAAACATATCACAGAAGAAGATAATTTATTTTGTAACTTTGGGATAGTCAAATATTGATTGAAGAATTTAAAAGGTGCGGTTTTCAAGAAATACCTATTTTGGTCACTTAAAAGATTTTAGACTTATAAAAGTATAAAATATGACCATACATTTTAGAAAATCAGCGAACTTTTTTTCCCCTTAACTTCTCTTGGGTTGTTTGATATTTTAAATTTCAAAAGTATATTTAGCTCCATGATGTTTTTTTTTTAAGTAGGGAAAGTTTTATCTGGGATACCACACTTAGATAAAAATTCTAGAAATGTTTTTCCATCTCAAAATAATGTAGAGTAGAATTAATTTGTCTATTTAGAAATATGTTGAATACATGTGTGAATTGAACATTTTCTACTTACTACTGTATTTTAGTGGGTAAATAATTTTTGAAATGCCTTATGATTTGCAATCACAGATTTATAAAATTAAAATATTTTATAGTGAGATTTGAAACTTTGAGAATACTTTACTTTTATTATTTAATAGAGGAAGAGTAAAAATAGAAATGAATATAACTGTAACAGGTTTATTATACTTAACAGATTTGGTATTTGTAGGTTCTGTTGACTAGAAACACTAATGGTTTTGAATTCAGCAAAGACTTCTGAATGGCTTCCATGTTCCACATTATAGTGTGAGACTCTCAACAATATAAAACTGCCCTCCTCACACTGACAAATCTCACTGTTTAGATAGGGAAAATGAAAAGTAATTTGCCAAATACAATACAATGTGATAAGTATGCCAAAGGTACAAAGGTGGTACAAATAAAGACCTAGTTAATTATGGCTTGAATAGAGGCCTCTGTTGTAGAAAGCTTCACAGAGGAGCTATTCTTGAGCTTTGAAGGAAGAATAATGGTTTGACAGGTGGATTAGAGAGAAAGGGCTTTAGAGGAGAGAAAACACCATGCCTAATGGGATCAGATATTAGAACGTGTTTTGAGAATTGCAATTAATTTAGTGGAAATAGGACATAGGTTGTTTGAATGGAAGTGAAGAGAGAAGTTGAGGGAGGTTTGCAGAATTCATACCATGAGGCATCTATGAAGAATGGATGACAGCCTGAAGCTTTTGTGGGTTTCCCAGAAGTTCAAATAACAGGATCTAACTTACATTTAGAGATTCAACTCCGATGTTAGTAGAGTGAATAGATTAGCAAGGAAATAATAGAGTAGTCAATAGTGAATAGAGTAGTGCAGAAAGACTGCAAGGTGGAAGACGAAACAGAAGCCTGTAGTGGCAGTGGGGGTGGTTGCAAGGAGAAGGATCAAGTTAGCATCAACAGAACATCGTGAGAGAGAGAGAGGGAAGAGTCAGGGGTACCTGTTAGGTTTTGGCTTAAGTGATAAAGGTGCTATCATTCAGTAAAACATAAACAGGGACAAGAGTAGGAATGTGGGTGAAGGTTCATTACATTTGGACATGCTGGACTTAAGGGTCTTGTGAGATACCAAATAGAACTATTTAATAGGACATTTGAGGCTGGAACTCAGGTGTGAATTCTGGACTGAGCACATTCATTTGAGAGTGAACTGCCCCACTAGGTAGTAGGTGATGCTATGGCAGTGGTTGTGATAGAATTCATAGAGTATGTAAAGTAAGAATAACAGAAGAGTAAGGTGAAAATCTAGGGAATAATAACTGATTTCTAAGGTGCAGACAAAGAAAGAAGAAAGTTGAAAGACTGATGAATAGGCTGACATTTAAGATGAGCTAACAAGTAACAAAATCACTGCAGATGGTGACTGCAGCCATGAAATTAAAAGACGCTTACTTCTTGGAAGAAAAGTTATGACCAACCTAGATAGCATATTGAAAAGCAGAGACATTACTTTGCCAACAAAGGTCTGTCTAGTCAAGGCTATGGTTTTTCCAGTGGTCATGTATGGATGTGAGAGTTGGACTATGAAGAAAGCTGAGCGCCGAAGAATTGATGGTTTTGAACTGTGGTGTTGGAGAAGACTCTTGAGAGTCCCTTGGACTGCAAGGAGATCCAACCAGTCCATTCTGAAGGAGATCAGCCCTGGGTGTTCTTTGGAAGGAATGATGCTAAAGCTGAAACGCCAGTACTTTGGCCACCTCATGCGAAGAGTTGACTCTTTGGAAAAGACTCTGATGATGGGAGGGATTGGGGGCAGGAGAAAAAGGGGATGACAGAGGATGAGATGGCTGGATGGCATCACTGACTCGATGGATGTGAGTTTGAGTGAACTCCAGGAGATGGTGATGGACAGGGAGGCCTGGTGTGCTGCAATTCATGAGGTCGCAAACAGAACCTGGTTATATCAGATTTATCACTTTATGGTACAAACAATGATAAAATGGTTTATTTGTAAAATGTTTTCTTTAGTTTTTGTTTTAATTTGGTGAAAGTAGTACTAAACCATATCTTCCAAATAGGAGCTGGTCAAACATACCACTGATCCTTTGGAGAAGGCAAATCTGAAACTGGCTCTTGATGCAATGAAGGTAAGAGAAATGCATCATTAGGTTGTTTGTATTTCTCATTCTTACTGGAAAGCAGTGACTACAAACTGCTAATACATATGTATGAGATGCTAATAGAAACTATAATAGCTATAAGTATTTATGTAGTTTTATTATTAGTGGGGAGAGCTGGGTATTTTTAACTGAAATTGATACCCTTGCATGGATTTAATTATTGGACAAAAACTAAAACCAAGAGGTATATTAAAATAACTTTTGTTATTTATGAAAGCATGTCCCCTTCGATAACCACCAGGAACGATTAAATAGAAAGGTTTTATTTCATTCTTTTTATGGCTACTGATAGAAAACTGTTGACTTATGCAAGCAGCTAATGACTTTAGAACACTGGTGTGACTTGTTTTCCTCAAGTGAGGATATCTGCCAGCTTTATCTTCATGGATGCTGTACATCAGTAAAGTGGATCAATCTGGGTTTCTATTTCTAGTAAATCTGAAAATTAAGAACTTTTGATACAAGTAGATAAAGGCAGACATTTTGAATGTATTGGGCAATGCATAAAACCCCAATTTCTCTGCTATGCTGGACTTAGACTTTGCAAGAAATAATATTTGCCCCAACTTAAAACATACCCAAGTATTTGTTCTGGAGACAAAATGCCAACATGACTCTACTCAAAACAATGCATAATGCTTACCCGTGTCCCTGTGCGAATCTCAGTGTTAGCTCTGCTGTTTACTGACTTGAATACCATACCAGGAAGCAGCACACAATTATTTATTATTATTTAAAGAAAGATTCCAAGTTTCCAGTTTTTTAAAGAAATCTGTTATAGAGATATTCTATGAAAAATCAGGTTTTCATTTAGAACAAAGTTAGGAACTGCTCTTTGTCTGAGTTCTGTTCCTGCTGTTGCAGGTGAATATAAGAGGGTAGGGGAAAAAAGAAAAAGAACCCAGAAAACAGGAAAAATCTGGAGCACCTATAATAAAAATAGCTGGTTACAGTATGGAAAGATTAGCTAATGTTTCCTCAAATATGAGAAAAGATGTTTCAAAATAGGTAAAGGCACATGGAAAAGCAAGGCCAGTGTTGTTTGTGCTCTTCGTTCATTTTCTCACTCCCTGGTTTCTCTCCTCTTCTTTCCTTCCCCTTTATTAACTCTTTGAAATTGACCTGGCACCGCTGACTAAATGCTCCCCAGAACTAAGACACTTAATTGGTTACAGACAACAGCCCTGCTGGATTCATTGTCTCACTTTCTGTGACTTTTCTGTCCTGTCTAATCCTTCATGATTGTCCTCATTCTAACCCAAGTACACGTGTGACTCCCTCAAGGTCAGCGTTAGGAATCTACATGCTCCCAACCTGATTTCCTTTTTGTTGTTCCGCATGGCAGCGTATTTTGTTTGTTTAGTGTTTGATCTTCACTCTTCTCAAGGGTGTGGTAAAGGACAAGGCTTCAGTCTTCCCAGCTGTACTCCAGACAGTTTTAAATTGCTTTTGAGATGCAGCTTTGATTGACTGGGCTTTCATTTCATTGTCGTTGAAAAGTTATGGCGGTAACTTTTATCACTAATGAAATTAATGATGTGTTTCTTTTCAAACAGTGCTCATCTCTTGACTGATCTTATCGTGCCTTCTTTTTCTCCCCTTCTCTTTATTCTTCAGGACTTGGCACAATATGTGAATGAAGTGAAAAGAGATAATGAGACCCTTCGTGAAATTAAACAGTTTCAGCTATCTATAGAAAATTTGGTATGTAATTATCATTCCATCCAGCTTCTCTAACCCACAGCTTGGGGGATATTCTAGGAGTTGTTTTTGAAGAAAAAAAAAGTTTACCTTCAAGTTTCTGTTGTTCTAGGTTTTTTTTGACTTCTTTTTGACAGAGTCCACAGGGATGAATGTTCAGTGGCATCTGTGACACACTGCTTTCCAGGGACCTTCTGCCATCATTTGTCCCTAATCACATTGTGATACCTCTGCCCCCAGTAGTCCCAACTCTAAACACTGGATCCATTTTTTTCTCTTCTTATCCTCACCCCCATACATACTCATGGTAGAGCCCTGTTAATGTATTCATTTTATGTATATTTCCTGGGTGACTGCTGTGTGCCAGCTGTTTTGCTTGGGGCTGGGGCTATAACTATGAGCAACATGATCTCATGGGTGAAGAGACAGTAAAAAGAGAGTTTAAAACTGCTTTATTGAGATGAATGCTGTGAACAGGTTGCTGCAACAGAGGCTAGTGAGGGGAGTCCTAGTTTAGATAAGATGCTCAGGAAAAGTCCTTCTGAGGCATTTCTCATTTGAGCATGAAGGATGAGAAGAAGCCAGTGGCATGAAGGTCTGTAGAGAGAGGATTCCAGGCAGGAGCCATAGCAAGTGAAATGCCCAGAAATGGGCAAGAGCCAGGAGACTTTCCTAGTGGTCCAGTGGTTAAGACTCTGTGCTCCCAATACAGGGGGTGTGGGTTCAGTCCTTCAATACAGGGGGTGGGTAACTAAGACCCCACGTGCTGTGTGGCATAGCCAAAAAGTTAAAGATTACAAAAAAGAAGCTGCTGCTGCAAGACGAGAGAGGCTGGAAATTGAGAGTGAAAGGAAGAAGGATGGGCCCTGAAGTGACGGAACCGGAGAACTGCGCCCCCGCAGCCTTGGAGGACAAGGCGCTGAGGGGTCGCAGCAGGAAGCTAGTGAAAGGCTCTTGCCAGAGGGTTTCACAGTCTGATTTATGTGTCAAGAAAACTCTTTCATCAGGCAGACCAGTCAGCAAGTTGTTGAGATGGTTTCAGGAGAGATACGATGGAAGCCTGGTTAAGGCTGTGGGTAGAGAAAACAGATGAGTAAGTGGATTTAAGATGCTTTCCTTGGTAGGGCAGTTTTATTGCTGCTTTTTCTGAAACAGCCTTGGTCTGTTTCTCTGTTTCCACACATACAGCCCTTTCCGCTTTTCAGGACTCCACTGCCACCTTTCCAATCACAGTAGCCTCTGATTACCTCTTCACATAGCTGTGATTCCAAAATGTGGATTTCTCCATTCGCTTGCTTTCCCAAATTTGTCAGAATTTTGTTACCTTGAGGATTCAGTCAACATTCCTTAACATGGATATTTAGGGTCCTCAGTGATTTGGCCTTAGTCTGTATTCCTAAACTCATCCAGCTAATGACTGCCCACATACTTTAGATTACAGCTGTCCTACTGCATTATAAGGTCTCTGATTTACGCTACCTGGTTTTTTGTCTTCATTTCTTTTGTGTGTTTGGTGACATGGCATGTGGGATCTTATTAATAGTTCCTGACCAGGGACTGAACTTGTCCCACCTGTATTGGAAGGGTGGAGTCTTAACCACTGGACTGCCTGAGAAGTCCCTGCCATACATTTTTATAGTTATGCCTTTATTATAATGTTGTCAAAGCCCAGAATATCTGTTTTCATAATTTCCTATCAAATTTCTTCGATGTCCAATTAAAAAAAAGAAAAGATTATCTCCCTAATCTGCCATTTCCCCTTTTCTTTATAATTCCATAGCACATTGCCCAGATAGCTGTTTTCATTGTGGTAAAAAGATTAAATTTACCCTTTTAAATTGTACACTAGTTCTTCATCCTGCCTTCCTCCCAGCCCCAGGCAACCACCATTCTACTTTCTGTCTTTATGAATTATTGAATATCAATACTTACCACACTTTTGTTTGCAAATATTTTCTCCCATCCTGTGGGTTGCCTTTTTACTCTGTTAATAGTGTTATTTGCACAAAATTTTAAATTGTGATGAAGTCCACCTTTCCTTCTGTTGCCTGTGCTTCTGGTGTCCTAAGAAGCCATTACTAAATCCAATGTCATAAACCTTTTCCCCTGTGTTTTCTTCTTGTATTTTTAGCTCTTTGATTCGTTTTGAGTTATTTTTTGAAAATAGTATAAGGGCCAGACTTCATTCTTCTGCCTGTGCATATCCAGTGTCCCCAGCACTGTTGGCTGAAAAGGCTCTCCTGTCCTCCACCAAATGGTGTTGGCACTTTTTTCAAAAATCATTTGACCTTTATATGAGGCCTTATTTCTGGACGTTCTGTTGTATTACATTGATTTAGATGTCTGTGTTTATGCCAGTCCCACCCTGTTCGGATTACCATAGTTTTGTAATAAGCTTTGAAATCAGGAAGTATGAGACCCTAACTTTGACCTTTTTTATGATTGTTTTACCTATTAAGGATCCTTTGTGATTTCATGTGAATTTTAAGATGGAATTTTCTGTTTCGGCAAAAAAAAAAAAATGGAATTTTCATAGGAAACATTAATCTTTATACTTTTTTGTTGTACACTTAATTACATATCTTTTTTATTAGAATATAATCTCATTGATGTTACTGATATTTTCAATCAGTTCTTTTATCCTTTAGCACCTTGTAGATTAGGTGCTCATAAATACTTAAAACTTCTTATTGTCTACCTCTGGGGAAATGGCTTATTATTTTTAATCATTAAGTCAGGACTTTTCATTTTTGATATCTTAGCCTCAAGGAAGCCATCCTTGACTCCCTAGACAAAATTAGGTCCTCCAGCTACGCATGCTTCTTCCGCTCTTCCTTCATGCAATCACACGTTTATGATTATATATTTCGGTGAATATTTGTCACCCCGTGGGCAGTATGTTTCATGAGGGCAGGGTCTATATCATTCTGTCCTGTACTTATTACAGTGGCTAGCACGCAGTGGATGCTCAGTAAGTATCAGTTGTAACTTTCTTGTGATTTGCATTATTCCAGTTAATTCTCTCTTTTGGTAGCTAACTTCTCTATTAGGGTTGTAAGTAAAATTAATTAATGTCTTCAGTATGCCTGCTGGGATGAACGCGGACAGGTTGTTTTTGAAAGTTTATCATACAGACCTGAGCTCTTAAGAGTAAATGTGCTAAAAAGGTAAAATGATAAAATTTGCTCTAAGGAAGTTGTGCCTAGAAAATATCCTCACTAATATTTATTTCTGTCTTTATGTGATTATGAAAAACTGAGACATGTACATTTCCTATTTTAGAACCAACCCGTCTTGCTTTTTGGACGACCTCAGGGAGATGGTGAAATTCGAATAACCACTCTAGACAAACATACAAAACAAGAAAGGTGAGAAGGATCGGTACTTATTTTCAAAACAAGTTATTAGAATCGGAAGATTGAGAAAATCTTAAGGACATTTCCTTTAGGATAAAGGAGTGAAATAAATGAATAAAAATAAGGGAAGAGACCAATTTATGGCTTTTTAATTTCTATGGACATGTTAGGTATTCCCTTCTTTGTTCTGGTATCTGTTGATTTCCCTAAGTTTGAGTTCTTCAGAAGGAAAAGAAAAATCTAGAATGTCAGCCAGAAAAGAAAAGTACACTTTAAAATGAGAGTAGCAATAAAATAATAATAGACAGATACCATAAAAACACAATTGTTTAATTTTACTTTTTGGTATGCATTATAAAATAACTAAAAGTAATACAACATGTCTTAAGAATGAAGTCCAAATAAGGGCCATTTAGTGAGATTTTCTTGAGGGAAATATGTAGGTGTATTCCTTAAAGATTAGTCAGCTTGCCTGGTGTCCCTAATTATCTATATATATGTGGTTGTTAAAGGGATGTATTTGGTTGAAATGGCCATTTTCTGGAACTTTAGGAGAATAGAAAGTTAACCAGTAGGGGGCAGCATCACTCTTGCATCCACCTTGACACCCGGGCTCTAAAGGTAGGTCTCAGGAGAGACACATCCTTTTAGCCTCTCCCAAAAAATAGTCTTTGAAAGTGATGCAAGTAATAAGGCTGTGTGAATGTCTCATTATCACAATGTATATGTGTTAATCACTGACTGAGAGTTTTCAAAAAGATACAAGTGTTGGTATTGGATGATAGGATTTATAAGATTTGTTTTCTCTCTCAATTACATTGCTTTTAATGATAGAAGAGAAATATCAAGGTGTAGATTTAACCGTGATTTCTGTAGCTCACATTGAGGTCATGCACCACTCAGTTTGTATTTCAAGTTGTCCTTAAAACATAGGAGCAGTATCCAGGGCAAAGCACAAGTTCCACAAGTAGACCCAAGAGAGTCCTGCTTTGCAGCCACTAGCAGTGTGATCCTGAGAAAGTTATCCAACTTCTCTGAGCCTCGGCTTCCTCCTCAATAAGATGACGGTGACGATAATACCTACCTCAGGAGATGGTCCTGTGGATTTAAATTAAGTGAGCCATCTTTGTGGAAGGGATGAATACTTCTCAAAGCAGTCTAGCCCACACCTAGTAACAAGGGTAGGCGTTAACCGCTATTGTTGTCATTAGTATCTTCCCATGGGTGTTTATCTTTTAAACTGGAAAAGTACTGGTTCATGAACAGCGCTTTATGACTTAATTGTTCCTGGCAGCGACCCTGCAATGTGCATGTTATTTTTGTTATCATTTTGCCTGGTTTTAACCTGTGGAAACTGAGGTACAGCAGGGTTATTCATTTAGTAAAGGGTAGTGCCAGAACACGCGGCTCATTCTTTCAGTGTGCAACACTGTCTTTGTCTTTAGCTCACGGGATAAGTTAAATTTTACCTGGGAAGAATTAACACACGTTCTTCCAAGCTATTTAAATAAGTCAATCTCTCTTGCTCGCTCTCTTTCAGGCATATCTTCTTATTTGATTTGGCAGTTATTGTATGTAAAAGGAAAGGTGATAACTATGAAATGAAGGAAATAATAGATCTTCAGCAGTACAAAATAGCCAACAATCCTACAACTGATAAAGAAAATAAAAAGGTAAATTCTTGGAAATGAACAACTGTAATTTACTTATAACTTTGACTATTCAAGGAACATATGCTAATACAGTAATGTGAAAGTGCAAGTTACTTGGTTGTGTCCAACTCTTTGTGACCCCACGGGCTATACAGTCTGTGGCATTCTCCAGGCCAGAATACTGGAGTGGGTAGCCTTTCCCTTACCGCAGGGGATCTTCCCAACCCAGGGATCGAACCCAGGTCACCCGCATTGCGGGTGGATTCTTTACCAGCTGAGTCACAAGGGAAGCCCAAGAATATTGGAGTGGGTAGCCTATCCCTTCTCCAGGGAATCTTACTGACCCAGGAATCGACCAGGGTCTCCTGCATTGCAGGTGGACTCTTTACCAACTGAGCTACAGTAATGTGAGAGGTGGCTCATTGATTCAGGTCTTTTTGTTTCTAGAGATTAATTAGAGACAAGCCTCTTTGAGAAATAATTAGACAGTGCCACAGGTGGTATGATCCTCTCTAATGCCTTGATGAACATGGCAACAAAATGCACTGGCATAGCAATTGTTATAGATAAGAAGTGGACTACAATAATCTTGATTGTTCAGTTTGATGATAATGTTATGAGCGGTTTTGTGGATGCTTATGGAAGAATTTTAGTGATTTGAAAAACACAACGTTATTAATGAATGATATCTATTAACCTGAGGAATATTAATTTTAACAGTGGTCTTATGGCTTCTACCTCATCCATATCCAAGGACAAAATGGGTTAGAATTTTATTGCAAAACAAAAGATTTAAAGAAAAAATGGCTGGAACAGTTTGAAATGGCTTTGTGAGTATTTCTCCTTTTAAAAGTGCTTTTTTTCTACTGCATAAGTCTCTTATGAACAATGAGCTGCCAATAAATGTTCCGTCATGTTTGTAGCATGTGTACAGAGGAGTGGAAACACTGAGCGTGAGCGCTGTGCTTCTGGGCTGTCAGCTTGATGACTTTGGTCTCCTAGGAGGGATGTCTCGGTGAATTTCTTCAAAAAAAAGAAAGAGGGAGCTCCAGCCTTCTATTTGACTTTCTTCTCATGGGTGTATTTTAATTCCGTAGCTTTCAGCAGCTTCTGAAACTTTTAATTATTCTACTGATAAACTTTTAATGTAATTGCCATGTTTTGTATATATCTTTAAGTAGAAATACCCGCCCCCCCATACACACACACACACACACACACACACACACACACACACACACACACATTCATACATGCAAAAATCTCATTTTAAACAGATTAGTTTGTTCCTCCTGTTTGTTTTTAACTTATTTCTTTTTTGAATTCTGGGTAAATTGCTTGACATATTCAATGAATGCTTTCAGGGCCTAATTTCTCTCAGTGATTTTTCCTTTTATTAAAGTGGAGGCTCAACAAAGAGGTAGGAAATAAATCAGACCTGTTTCAAAGGGAATGGCATACAGAGATGTAATTATACAAGAATATGTCATTATAGGAGTTTTCTTTCAGTTTTGAGGTTCATGGATTAAAAGGTGTATAATGACTCTTGTTATGGAAACATATAGGTCACCCTGAAATTGAAACTGGTAGCAGAAGGTGAAATTAAGGAAAAACACTTTTGTGATTTTGCTTCATTTGTATTCTAACATAATTTACCTTTTGCAGACAAATTCTATTGGATTTTTTTTTGCTTTTTCCTTTGCTTTGTTTTTGGAAATGCTTATATTGATATAAAATGGAGATAAGATTAGAATATTTTATTGCAGTTCTTAAGTGAGAAAAATAGAAATTTTCCTTGGATTATTATCTCTAAAATTCTGAAATATAAGATTGTGCAGCTAAAATAATTTTAACCTTATAGGCAATTCTGGGTTCAGCAATAACCCTTGTCAGGAACTGGCTGCATAGTCTTAGCCAATTTATTTAACCTCTCAGAGCCTCAGTTTCCTCCTTTGTAAAATAAGAATAATGATATTTTGAATTCCAGATACTATGTGTCAAGCAGTATGGTGGCCAGATAGTACAACAGCAGGATACGGTGTGAACAGCAAGCATTATCTGTTGTTATCACTGTTATTTAATATTGCTTTGTATTTCGTATCCCTATACCCCTAGGGACTTACAATATCAGAATACATCTTTCAGTTACTATTATAGTTTTTTTTTAAATGTATTGTTATTGATTAGAGTAATTAAAAGATCTTAGTATTTGCATGCATCCATAAAATGACTATTGTATAGGGAGCTCTCTGGTTCGGAGCACAAGTGATGTAGTTGGTGACCTCCGCCCATTCTCTGATGAGCTGTGGGCTACATTATAAACCAAGTGTTCTGTTCTAGAGAGGTTTTAAGTGATAGGCAGTATTTGGACTTGAGCAGTTGGAACTGGGGTGACAGGATGTGGGGTTGCTGATTATGTGCAAAGGCAGAGTTGACCTTAACGCCCCTTTGCTCTTGTGGGAAGGATGCTATGCTGGTATTTTCTTATGGGTTCTGCTTGTTTAATCTTTACATGAGTGAAGGAATTTCTGCAGAGGAGAAAAGTTAAATTTGTTATCCAGAGTCAGCAGGCTCCTTGGACTGTATTGATAGGTGTATCACTTAATATTTTGTTCACTTGCTGTAAATCAATCAGACAGCTAAACTCTGGATACATGAGACTCAACAAGACGGATGCTTATCTCTTTGCTTCCTGGAAGGGAATCTGGGGTAGGTAGACAGGGGTGGGATACTGGCTCTCTGGGTACTGTTGGGAAGCCAGGCTCAGATCTTCCTGCTCTGCCGTTGTCTGCATGGCTTTTGTCCTCAATGTTGAAACCTTGTTGTCTGAGATAGCTGGAGCTCCAGCTATAAAATCTACATTCTAGGCAGCAAAAGGTGATCCCCTCTTTCAAGGATCCTGTGAAGAAACACCACAAACTTTTGTTACATAATACTGGCCAAAACTTAGTCGTGTGGCCGTATCTGACAAGGGAGTCTAGAAAATGCAGTCTTCATTCTGGGCAGGAGTAAGCTTGGCTATGAACCAAGGTTCTCCAATTATGAAAGTAAGGAGAAGTGGGTACTTGTAGGCGACTCTCAGTCCCTGCCTTAAAGGTGTATACATGCAGGAAGGGTTTGGAGTTACTCCTTGGAAGAAAAGTTATGACCAACCTAGATAGCATATTCAAAAGCAGAGACATTACTTTGCCAACAAAGGTCCATCTAGTCAAGGCTATGGTTTTTCCAGTGGTCATGTATGGATGTGAGAGTTGGACTGTGAAGAAAGCTGAGCGCCGAAGAATTGATGCTTTTGAACTGTGATGTTGGAGAAGATTCTTGAGAGTCCCTTGGACTGCAAGGAGATGCAACCAGTCCATTCTAAAGGAGATAAGCCCTGGGATTTCTTTGGAAGGAATGATGCTAAAGCTGAAACTCCAGTACTTTGGCCACCTCATTGGAGGTGGACTCATTGTTGACTCATTGGAAAAGACTCTGATGCTGTGAGGAATTGGGGGCAGGAGGAGAAGGGGATGACAGAGGATGAGATGGCTGGATGGCATCACTGCCTCGATGGACGTGAGTCTGAGTGAACTCCGGGAGTTGTTGATGGACAGGGAGGCCTGGCGTGCTGCGATTCATGGGGTCACAAAGAGTCGGACACAACTGAGTGACTGAACTGAACTGAACTGAGCTGAAATTGTTTTACCACAAGCAAGATGGCTGCATCACACACAGGGAAGCTGGGTGGAAGTCTTTACTCTGAGCGTCATCTAAGCACCTCAGCAATGTAATTAAACATCCATCATGACTATTTTCATTTCAGAGTATCCCTGGCTGCCCATGCAGATGATACCTTTTCTTGAGAATTGCTCAAAGTTGAGGGCTTCCTTAAGCAGAGATTATGCCGCATATGGCATGTGAATTAAAATTAAGCAAAATAAAATTAGGATTTTATTCGAGCATCAGAATGGTCCGTTATTTTATTTCCCCCCTTCTCTTTTGAAGCTTGTTATGCAGGAAAGCCCTGCTCCCAGCTTTGTAAGACAGGTCTTGTTTGTCTTGTGCTCAGTCAGAAACGTAGAATAATCTAGGAAAGTCTGGGCTTAAAATTTTGCTTATGGCTCAAATTTTTCTATTTTACCCATTATCTAAAGTTCTAGTACTCTTATTCTGTAAGCCATGGAGAAAAAAAAAAAAAACCAACAAAAAAAACTAAGAAGTCCTGAAGCCTTCTTGATAATACATGATAAACAGCAAGCCTTGTGTCTTGACACAGACCATTTCTTCAAGTATCTTTGGCATTAACAGGGGTCCTATAAGTCACCCTACAGCATTCTGGAGTGTTGTTTTAAGGAACTTGGGGGAGGGAGGCGTTGGTGGGGGGGTTGCAGGAAATCAAAGGAGGTGATATTTTAAGACTGATGAAATGCTTGCCAGTTCTATTTACAGAAGATGGCAGCTCTGCTGTTTATAGGATGATTGGATCATTTTTATTTAAAAAAATTGCTAGTCACCTTTAGGGAGTTTAAAATACTGCTCTTAATTTAGAATATTAAAAAGGATCATAGAAAAGCACGAACACCAATAAACAGTAAGTATCTGGTAAACACAAATCATCTCCCCAGAGTTGACCTAAATCGCAGCATCTGTCTTTTCCTAGCACTCCCCCAAGCCCACTCAGAAGTCACATTTTCTGACCTTCTTTGGCCATAGCCACTTCCAACATTTAAAATACGCAGTGGACCACAGCAGAACTTGGCAAACCTCCGGAAAAAAGACTTCACAGAGAGAAAAGCAGCAGTGACCCACTTGGATAGGGCAGGAAGGAGGAAATTTTTTTTCTTTTTTTCTCCTGTGAGACGTGGTAGCAGGGCCGATAGCTCTTGAGATTGGTGAAGCAGTTTTTGAGTCAAATAATGTTTGAAAGCTATAGTTCTTGGGATCCCACTCTGAAAAATCCATTTAGATCTTTAAAAACCTGATTGATACACATTATTTATTCTTATTTCCAAAAGGGCTTTCTGTCACTCTCTCACACAGTTCCACTTAGTTATGTGTGCATTAGGATGGCAAATGTATTTATTAGCTTAAGCTAGTTTTCCCAATAATGTCAGTAAGTGCAGATGTGAACACTGCCCATAGCCATGTTAAAAATATTGTTAGAAAGCTGCACTTGCTTGGTGATGCACTGGTAAAGAATCCACCTGCCAATACAGAGGACACTGATTAGATCCCTGGTCCGGGCAGATCCTACATGCTGTGGGGCAGCTAAGCCCGTGCACCGCAACTACTGAGCCCAGTGGTCTAGAGGCCGTGCTGCAGCACAGGAGCAGCCACTGCAGTGCAAAGCCTGTGTGCTGCAACTAGAGAGAGACCGTGCGCAGCAACGAAGACCTAGCACAGCCATAAATAAGTAAATAGATGAATAAAAGGTGTGAGGAAGCTCTGGACATGTTTTCCCCAAATCCCTTAAATCAAATGTTTTTAATGTTTTCTCCTGTTAGATTTACATTAATAAACCCTGTCATACTCATTTTGTAGCTCAGGAAACGAGCAATCGCTGGAGTATTTCAGCACATTTGTACAAGTTCAATGCTATATCATTTACAACAGGGTTCAGGATCTTAGTTCACAGCATTTTCTTTATCCAGGAAGTGCTAAAATAAGCACCCGGACTCAAATCCTGTTATCTAAAACTGGAGCCAGGTTTCTTTCTTTTTTTCTTTTTTTTTCACCGTGACTAGGAATCGGAGGATCACACGGTGTCCTTACATGTTCCAGAAATAAGTCCAAGTTGGGTAAAATATGATATAAAAGAATTCAATAATAGGATAAGAAGACTTTTAAAAGGAAGAGTTAAAGAAAGAAAAAGTAGAATGAGGGAAAATGCATTGCATATGGTAGCAAGTGGTGGATTCTGAACCAGCCTCTGTAATATTTAATTGAAGGGAACGGAAAGGTCCTTTTGCCTGCAATTTCTTCTGACTTGACCCAATTTTTGAAATTCTAGCAATTTATGTTTACTCCCTTGAATAAGGAAAGCCTCCTGGAAGATGCATATGACATGATCCCCATACTATCTATGATTTCTTCACTGTGTGCTATATGCCAGTCACAGTGCCACATGGCTCATCTAAGGAAAAATAACATAGGGACCAGTAATGTCTGCTAACAGATGAACCCATGGTATATATCTGTTAAACGTTAAGACTAATGGGAGTGAGGAGAAATGAAGGAAGAGGGTGTATGGAAATTCCGGAGCTGAGGAGAGGCTCTCGGACCAGGCTTCATTGTCATCTGTGGGGGACAGCCCCAAGTTTCATTTCCCAGGATGAACCCCTGAAAGGCAGCGTTCTCCTGTGTGGGGTGGGAGCAGGGGTAGAACTCCATCCATGAAACTCCACCAGTCGAGTTTAATCTGAGCCACAGTGTGTCCTTCTAATTTATTCCCCATTTACTTCCAGAAGGAATTTGAGGTCACTCACCATAAAAAGCACACATGCCATGGAATTAAAAAGAAAATTTTAAATAATCAGAGGTAACACAGAACAGTGTTTCAAAGCATTTTCCTCAAATTCTGGCTCCACTAAACAAGAACATTTTCTTGAAATTCACCTTTTGGAGTTTGACTATGAAAGCAATGCATATGTTTTTCACATTTTAAGTAGAGAATTATATTTTATCCCATATAATTTGTTTTAATCTAAAGGTATTGCTCAGATATTCTGAATACCAGAGGGGTAATTATCAAAGGAAATTGCATTTATTCTCCAAATATTTATTGAGCACTTTGCCTTGTTGTCAGACACTGTTGGAAGCCCTGGACATATAGCACTGAGAGAGCTATTGCAGTTGAATTTAATTACTGTAGCTTCTAAATGCAATAATGTTCAGTTAATATATAATGGATTGAATTTCAAGACCGAACTCTTGATATTTCTATCCAAATAGTCTCTTCCTCCCAATCCCATCTATTCATGTATAATTAGATGGAAGGTCAAGATTTGCCTTTCCCCTCCACATGTAGTCAATTTCTCACCAGTCTCTGCAGATGAAAGTTGACCTCTTGCTTTTAATCTTCACCCTTACCTCCCTGGTTTAAGCCTTCCATGTCTCTGATTAGCTTCTGCATTCCCTGACAGCTCCTTATCAGTCCGTTTTTCAAGAAGCTTCCAGGGTAATCTGCTGTGTCCTGCCCTGCTTAAGACCCATTGTTAGCTATTTATGGCACTTTGTATACTATCAAAATTTTTACCAGGACCTCAGAAGGCCCTGCATGATGTTTTATACCACCCATCTCTTCAGCCACAACTCACACCTGTTTCCTGTAGCCAGACTGAGTGTGTTTCAGTTTTTGGAGAATATGCACAGACCTCAGGCATTCAGCCGTGAGGTTTCCTTACCAGGATAGTCTTTCCGCTAGCTCCTTGAGTAGCTGCTGCTTTATCCTACCGATCTTGGCTTTAAATATCACTTTGTGAGAGAGATCTCTTCTGACCACTACGCTAAATGAGTAACCTTACCCCCACTAGTCTTCTCTCACAATCATAATTATATGGTCAGGCAAAAACTATCTAAGTGTAGCATTTGTAGACCTGAAATCTCCTCCTTGTTAAGGATGTCTATTACCTCCCTGCCCTATTTTGCCTATATTTTCTCCTCCTAAAGAGTAAGGCTTTTTTAAATTGCTTATTAGAAGAGAAACTAAATTGAATTACAATGGATAATGCTGGGACAAGGGGAAAAGAAAGCTTCATGGGTCTGGGAATGGAAAGTTTTAGGTTTTGGGTGAGTGAGGCTCTGGAATAGTTATGGGGTCTGAGGGTTTTGGCGAGGGGAAAAGGGACTTTTGAAATGCATTTCCATAGACTGTGAATCATAGTCCTTTTGGTGTTCTTTGAAATGTTAAGAAAAGAATGAAATTGCCATTGGTCTAACTTGGTTGCCCTGTGTTTATATTTAATGTCCTAAGGCTGAGTTGCCTGGGCCATTGGATTCATGGCATTACTATTGAATCTGTGTGTTTTTCATGGCTGTTCTTCTAGTGGACTAAAAACACCAAGAGGGCAGGGATCTTGTCACTGTTACTCTCACCCATGATCATGCCTGGCACGTGGTGGATAATCATAGTTCTTATTGTAAATCTGAAATTTTACTAAGTTTCCTGAGAACAGAGGCAATTAAAAAAAAATACAAAAACTCGATGAATTAGGAAATTCTTACTGTCCGGCAAAATATCACAACAGTCCTCAAGGGAGAGAGACTTTTACTAGTATGATAAAGACTTTAATAGTCTTCACTAGTAGAACTGACTAGTAGAATCATCATCCTAGTAAAGGTAAAGCTTTTCTAGTATGGTAATTCTAATGTTACTAGTATGATAATTCCAATGTGGATTCTTAGGTAAGAGACACTGAAAAACATGTTCTCTGCCAGCAGCATTAGAGTTTTTGAAGTTCTAGAAGTTGATGTCATATATCATTTTTTCCTTAAGTAAGCCTTCAAAAATGAGGTTGCTGTTTTTTGAAGGCAGTTGTATAGACACCTAACCTGATGCTTCCAGGCTGTTTCTTTTTGTCCTTCTGGATATGTGCCTTTTTGGTAGTCTGACTTGATGCTTGAATGGAACTTAGAGAACCAAGCAGAATGGCTGATTTTCATATCACCTATATTCTTTCAAGTAATATTGATGTGATCTATACTTCTGCTAAAAACTGCAGAGCAGTATGCAAGTCATAAGCTCTTGGAGGCCTCCTTGCCTCTAGGAGACACAGGGGCTGTAGAACTTGAACCATTTTTAAGATCTGAGGTGCTCAACGCCAGCCACTTCCTTGTATTTCTCTCTGTCCCCACTCCTTATTCCTTGTGACCTGCACAATTTTTTTCCATCTGTCAGACTCAGAAGAGAGGCTTCACTCCTTTTCCGTTTTGCACCTGAAGTCCAGTCACCATGTACATTTCATGATCCTGAGGGGTATCACCAGGGAGACTCTTTTCTTGTGCCTGTTCCCTCTGCCATTTCCCTGGTCTCTTTAACCCCCTCAGTGGCACCTGGAGTGTGACCTTCCCCACCATTTGCTGCTCCCCATGACGGACCATGATGCCTGACCTCACTGCTTCTCCTGTGAGGAGTGGCTGCAGGTCAGAGAGAGCCCTCCGCTAACCATTGTGGGATTTGGAGGAATAAAACTGGGGTACTTTGCACATCAGTTCAGGATTAAGAGATCTGATGAGTGTCCCAAGAGAAGTGGCCTTTGTTGTTGATTGATGAGAGGCCCATGTTTAGGATATCAAAGGTTTGGCAGCAGATTTGACATTCTATTGTGCAAATACAAAAGACTGACTTTGTTTATATTTTTGTCCATTGAAGATTTCTCCAATATCTACATAAAGCTAAATAGGAGAATCTATAGCAAGTCCAAACTGCTGCTACTATGACTACCACTACTACATCAGCATTACTACATTACTAGGATATAATAACACTGGTTCTCTCTCTCCTTCCTTTCCTCTCCTCTCCCTCCTCCTCTTTGTTCTCTTCATTAAGAGGTCTGTTGGGTTCTTCTTAAATATATAAACAAGTGTCTGTTGAGACTGTGAATTTCATCTCTTGGAACAGGGGCCAGAAAGTAAATGTTTTCTGCTTTGTGGACCATGTGGTATCTGTCACAACTCCTCAGTTCCATCACTGTAATAATAACACAGCCATAGATAAGACATAAGTGAATGAGTGTGGTATATTCCAGCAAGAGCAATCATGGGCTGTAGTTAGTGACCCTTGTCTTACAGCACAGAGGTGATGATATTTAGGCCTAGGGAATGTAGTGAGTATGTGTTACCACAAAAAGATCTCGGCTGTGTTGGTGCCACACAGTGGCTTTTTGTAGAAGTATGATTTTCTCAGTAGAACTAATTCTTGTTTAGATCATCATGATGATTTAGCTACAAAATATCCTCTACTCCACCAAAACCAGAACAGAGACACCTGGATGAATTCTATTAATATACATTTGGCATTGTTTTGTACTGTTCTGCTGCTGCTAAGTCGCTTCAGTCGTGTCCGACTCTGTGCGACCCCATAGACAGCAGCCCACCATGTTCCTCTGACCATGGGATTTGCCAGGCAAGAGTACTGGAGTGGGTTGCCATTGCCTTCTGCATTGTACTGTTCAGTTGAATATAAAAAATGCTATTCAGGTATCTGGTTTCATTAAGCTGCATTATGTGGTTTATTGGAAAGGACTGTGAGGTCCCAAGAATCCAGGCCAGTAGCAGCAACAAGGTGAGCTGGTCTTTGCTCAGTAGTCGACCCCATCAGCAAGGACTGTTTTCTAGTCAGTGATGATTCTTTGTGCTCTTGGAGCATTTTCTTCTTACTAGGAGTGCCACTTGTGCCTGTTATTTATTCCAAAATTCCCTCTTTGGAAGCTCACTGAGGAAGATGAGAAAGTGTGAAAGAAAGCTGTGGTGGTGTCAAGAATTGACCCAAGGGTGAGTCCTCTGGGCAAGCTGTGTGTAGGGGTGACATTTGACTATGATAACACCTGCTTTGGTATTTTCTTGGTGTTTAAACCCCATCTCTCTCTATTTGGAAACTGGTAATCCTACAGGCATGGCACTTCCCAGGCGGCTCAGTGGTAAAGAATCCGCCTGCCAATACAGGAGACACAGGTTTGATCCCTGGGTTGGGAAGATCCCCTGGAAGAGGAACTGGCAACCCACTCTAGCATTCTTGCCTGGAAAATTCCATGGGCAGAGGACCCTGGCTGGCCACAGTCCATGGGGGTCTCAGAGTCGGACATGATTGAGCAGCTGAGCACGTACACGACCTTACAAGCACAATTACCAAAGTATCAGCTTATAAAGCATCTCTAAATTTGTCTACTCACATGCTTTTTCGGTCTCTGGAGAAATTATTCACTCTAAAAACAACCTTTTATTCTTTCTTCTTAAAAGGCTTTTGTTACCAGTTTTTAATATGAAGAATTTGTTTATGAATATGAAATCCACGCTGACATGATCCATCGTCCCCAGGCTGTGCTGAGCCTCCTGCTACTGACCTATTCACATTAATCTCCCAAGTTGAAGGCAGCACAGCTCTCGCTGAATCTAATGTATTGTCTATAACCTTTCAAAATTGGCAGTTAAGTCAGTATAGGGAACTAAACCGCAGCTTCCTGACAGCAATAAAAAGGAAGTAGGACATGGGACAGTGCTCAGAAAAATCACAGCTGTCATAAAATGGAGTCTTTCAGTAGCCTGTTGGACCCAGAAACATGCAAAGGCATTTCATGCATGACAAAGCATTAGTAAATATTAAATAGTATTCTTGTTCTGTTATTACCTCATGGAGACCAACCTCTCTCCTTTTTCTCTGCTTATATTTAATGCTTATTTGACATTTTTCTGGCATTCCTGAGCATGCTTATAAGGAAGGAGAAGCCACAGGCAGAAGGAATAATGAAGGATAGATGCCAGCATTTCCATCAACAAATAAGCATTACTCTGGTTAAAACTAAATGCAAATAAAATTAAACTGAATTAGTGTGTTGGTGCCGTTGACCTATTGTGTATGTGTGTGTTTTCTTCTTTGTATATGAGAACAATAGCACTGCAAGCAGGAGAGTTTAACTGGGCACTGATGGTCACTACTGTCTCCAGATTGTCTGGGTTAGATAGAAATTAACACAAAGGATTGTTTGCTTTGGAACTTTGTTGTAATGAGTCAGCTTGTATATAGCTTCCTCTAAGAAAAGACCATAATCAGTGAATTCTGTAATAGTAAGCAAGCTTTAATTTATAAGTCTAAACCTAATAGTACAGTTAATGTCACACATGCTACTTTTGAGGGTTTCCCTGGTGGCTCAGACAGTATAGAATCCACCTGCAAAGCAGGAGACCTGGGTTCAATCCCTGGGTCAGGAAGATCCTCTGCTACTTTTAAGATATTTCTTGATAAGAGATTGTTAGATCATAGGCATTATTTCCTGGGACTACATAATGCAGAATAAGTTGCCGCTGAAGGCTGGCCATCCTCACAATGAGAGCCGTGAGAGAAACTTCAGTTTTCCTCTTCATGGAATAGTAAGCAATAGTAGTCTAGTTGGAGAGAGAGTCATACTTGACACAATTACTGAATGAGGCTGAATACTATATATCTGTATTCATTCATTTCTCTCATGTATTTATTGAGCATCCCATACATGCCCAGAAACTATTCTAGGCACCAAGAATATAATGATGAGTAAGACAAACTCTTTTCTCTCATTGAGTTTTTATTCTAGCAAAGTTTATATTTTCAAGTCAGCATTATAAAGTCAATGCAAAGCAGTGATAAATTGCAAGGTACATGAAAGAGTTTATACACATTATTTTGATGTGAGAAGAATGAAATTAGACATTTGAACATAGAAAACTCCAGTCCATGTGATGTTCTCAGGCAAATTTTGAAGGAGTTATTGGCCCTCTGGGGATGTAAGGAAGGCATTTGCAAATGAAGATTTTTCCTTTTAATTTAGGAAGAGTAAGCTGTTGTAGGTTAAGTATGTGCATTTTTTGCTTAAAATAATTAGGAAGAATACCATTTACCACTGGTACATAATTTAGAAAAAAATAATTTGTTCAGGGTGATTTTTCTCCTATTTATCCTAAATACTAGTTTGTAATAGTCATGATCTTAAAAAAACATAACTTTTATGAACTCATAAACACTCTGAAGAGGTGTTTAATGTTCCTTTATTCCTACACCTCAGCCTTTCCTACAACTTTTCTAATTGTGATGAGGAACTTACTACCTGTAGAAATATTTGTTCTATCTTCATTTAACTTTGACTGTAGAGACTTCTTTTTTTATAATGAATTGAGATATGTCTGTTCACCAAGTGTATGTTTTAAATATACTTTCTCTTTGAATAAATGAAAACAAACTTAATTTGGGGAAGTTATTTCACAGTTAGAATGCTAATCTGATAAGGTAAAGGCATGGGTAAATTGAATGTTTGTGTGCATGCTAAGTCACTTCAGTCGTGTCCAGTCATTTGTGACTCTATGGGCTGGAGCCCACCAGGCTCCTGTGTCCATAGGGTTCTCCAAGGAAGAATACTGGAGCAGGTTGCCATGCCCTCCTCCAGGGGGTCTTCCCGACTCAGGGATCAAACCCACGTCTTCTTATGTCTCCTGCATTGGCAGGCAGGTTTTTTTTTTACCACTAGCACTCCCTGGGATACCCTGAATCTAATGTTTAATTTCAATCTAATATTATGAGAAAAGTATGACACTAGCTGCTAATATGCCCACAAAAAGGTAAATGAGACAATTTTAATTTTCAAGGTGTTTAGAAATCAATTTGGGGACTTCTAATTGAATTATGCTTGGCAATTTTTTTTTTTTAACTCTGAGTATTATAAGGAAGATTTCAGGTTTTAATACCTTCATGTTAGGCCATTTAGAGTCTGGTAGCACAGAGGGATAATTCTTTACTCTTATATGGTGCTCTATAGTTCCCAGAGTGTTTTGGATAATACCTCATTTGATCCTTAAGGAGTTTTGTAAGATAGCCAGGAAGGTATTATCTTTAAAATAGAGACAGAAAATAGAGAAGAGATTAAGTATTTTGTGTGTGTTTTTTCAGTTAGTAAGTGGCAGAGACTGGTCTTGAATCTCAGTCCAGAGCTTTCCCCCTGCACCATGCTGTCTCTTTTATAGCAAGAATACCTACTGCTGCTGCTGCTGCTGCTGCTAAGTTGCTTCAGTCATGTCCGACTCTGTGCGACCCTATAGACATCAGCCCACCAGGCTCCCCCTCCCCTGGGATTCTCGGGGCAAGAACACTGGAGTGGGTTGCCATTTCCTTCTCCAATGCATGAAAGTGAAAAGTGAAAGTGAAAGTGAAGCCACTCAGTTGTGTATGACTATTAGCGACCCCATGGACCGCAGCCTACCAGGCTCCTCCATCCATGGGATTTTCCAGGCAAGAGTACTGGAGTGTGGTGCCATTGCCTTCTCTGCCTACTAGTGTTCTCCAAAGATGAAAGTTTTCATCAGTTTGTTTTATAGGCAAGAGGTATTCTTGTGTAGTATATTCATGCACTCAATGAAAAATATGATTTAGAACTCAATTACTTTTTACTTACTTTCTACTGATGCCATTAGATAAGAATTGGCAGAATCAAATAAAAAACAACACTGAATATTATTAGCAGTTAGTAAGGATGATTTGGGCTTCAAAAAATTTCCTTAGAATATAATAAATTGTTTTGATTTACAGGTTAATTAATAGCAAGATTTTTGGTCACCATATTATAGGATTGAGCCTAGTAAATTTAGGCAGAGTCTTTATTCTATTTCATGGTGTTTACCCGTGGTGGATTCATGTCAATGTATGGCAAAACCAATACAGAATTGTAAAGTAAAATAAAAAATAAATAAATTTTTTAAATAAATAAATAAATAAATAAAAATAATGTAAATAATGTGATTGTAGTCTCAAAGTTTAAATCCCCTTTTTAGACGTAAAGGAAGTGGGAAGGAGAAGAGTCATGGTCTGAGCCTAAATTCTGGCCAGTTATCAGGGTGGATTAAGTTGAATTCTAAATCAATATGTGTGTGTGTGTGTGTTTGTCTGGTACTTAGGTAACGCTGGCTATGAATTACATTAAGTCACTGGAGGTATGAACGCAGTGTGAAAACACTGACATTTTTCTCCTTCAGGATAAACTTTGGACTAACATTGAATAGCTTTTTCTTCCTGGGGAGAGCCAAATTTGAAGTTATCTGAATCCTGTGTTTGACCTGTCTATTGCTTATTAGAATAGTGGGCTTTCTTCTAAACATCTTTATCCAAGAAAACACTGAAATTTGGGAGCTCAGATTATCTGCCTCAGAAGTGATTATTCTAGTGGTCAATGGGTTTAGTTTAATTGTTTAGTCCTATCTGCATTTTTATATTTGCAACATCACTGTCTGTACAAAGCATCCAGCCCTTTGAGAAAAGGAAAATAATTTCAAAAGTCACCAATGTTCTAAAGTAATGAGCCTTATAAATTTTAAAATTTATAAAAATAATACTGTATTATTTAATAAAGTTTTGTTATAGTAAACAAAAAGTTCTGTACTTATTTATTATTCTTTCAGCCTTTCTTTGCATCAATTCCAGAAGAGAATTAACATTTGCTGACATTAACATTCTATTCCAAGGTTTTGGTATTTGCCTCATAAATCTTCCCAAAACTCATGAGAGGAGCAGTTATCTCTGTATAAGTAAGGAAACTAAAGAGTAACCTGCCTGAGCCACACAGTTTATGATGGAGGCCAAGATCTGGTCATACTCCTTTGAGCCCGCCAGCTCCATGTCCAAGGACCTGCTTTCTCCCATTCTTTTCTCCAAAGAGTTTCTCACCCAGTGGCTAGTTCAGAATAAACCTGGTGTTTTATTAAAACCCAGTTTTTCTATCTCTCAACCTTCAATTGCAGAATTCCTATATCTTTCCTTGTTTCTTTTCTCCTTGGATAGTAAGAGCAACAAGAAATAAAATTCTCTCATCTACTATCATACACCAGATTTGCTTTATGTAGTCTTTGACTAATGACTCATTGGTCAGAATCAACTCAGGGATCTGTTCTCTGATAGTGCATTAATAATATATGTGAATTAAAGCTCCTTCTCAGAGAATATTTGAGTTTTGACATATTGAACACTGGCATTTTAAATTAAAGCTGTTACTGTCAGTGCATTTTAAAAACTAGATAGCTTGAAAATACTGTTTCATACATAACAAAATAGACCTGAGGTCATATGTAGTTTACTTAATTGTGATAGGGATTTGAATTGCATTTTCCAGTTATCATGACCTAAACATCTTTCAGACTGAGGAAAAAACTTCACTGTTTTGCAGGGTTTAGATTTATTAGAAGAAACACTACAGAGCAACCTAATAGATTTTCCACTTACCATGGAAACCAGAAATGATGAATTAGAAACTATTCTAGCCTCTTCAAGATAGGAGGTATCAAGATTAAAATGATGCCTGGTGACAATGATGATTCTGTATTTGAACCCTAGTCTTGCATTGGTGTATCTTGTTTTTCAGACACTTTTTTATCTGCTTATATAGCTAAGCCTTCCTTTTGCTTGTGGCATTAGACTTGTACAAATTGATAAGTAGTTCTGTGCTAAGCTGTTCTTTCAGTGCAGCTGATTTGGGGATGTTCTGTGATTTCCTCCTATGCACATTTCTCCATATACATATTTATGTACAACATGTAATACACATATATGAGACTTTCTTTGCAAAGGTTTTTTTTTTTTAGGGCAGTGTAATAAAGAGCTCTATATTTGGAGGCACAAGGTCAGGAACAATACCCTTTCCCTTCAGTTCAGTTCAGTTCAGTTGCTCAGTCATGTCCAGCTCTTTGCGACCCCATGAATCGCAGCACGCCAGGCCTCCCTGTCCATCACCAACTCCCGGAGTTCACTCAGATTCACGTCCATCGAGTCAGTGATGCCATCCAGCCATCTCATCCTCTGTCGTTCCCTTCTCCTCCTGCCCCCAATCCCTCCCAGCATCAAAGTCTTTTCCAATGAGTCAACTCTTTGCATGAGGTGGCCACCTCAGCAATTTTACAGAGAGTAGTTAACAGATTTTCCCCCCTTAGTATCTGTGTACTGGGTGGCTTTAGACTTTGTATCCATTTGGACGGAAAGTAACTTTGCCTGTAGAGGAACTTGCCCCGAACCATAGGAATAGCAAATAGAGGAACTAGACTAGACCCCAGGTCCTTTAATTCCTGGTGATTTTTCTTCCAAGGTAAGCCTTTCATCTATAGGTTCCTTTTTCATAAATAGGGTGAGTCTACCTCTTTCTCCAATATCTGTGTCCTGAAAAGCTGCCGGTCCCCTGTGTAGGGACCTGTGGACCTAGGGTAGAGGAGAAAACTCAACCAGCCTCCAGGGGTATCAGCACAGGGACCCACTATCCTACTGTCTGTTTGGCATTAATACCCTGCTCACCACTGACACTGCAGATTTACTTTGAGCAGGGCTCCTGACTCCTGAACACTTGTTACCAGTATGAAACCTTATAATTGCAGGATAGAGCAAAACCCAAAGTGAATTAGAAATTTAATTAAACTTCTTGCTTGTTTAATTGTTTAATGTGTTGCACAGTCCAACTTGCAAGTCCTTATTCAATTATAGTGAAACTCCCCTTAGATTAAGTTTATTTGGGGTTTAAAAAATGATTCTAAAAGGGTATTGCTGCTTTAAGAGAATCTTTGGTTTTATAAAATTTCAACATAAGAGATTGAGTGTTTTAGTATTAGGTTTGTATTGACTCTTGATATTGACATAAATCTAAACGTGCAAAGCCCACAAAGGCTAAATCCTGTGGGCTTATGTTTAATTTAAAATATGGCTAGCTGGCCATTTTGTATATGCTAGATAGGTCGACAGTCTGAATATCTGACTCACTGGGGAAATAGTCAAATATTAATATTAGTTGATTGTTAGTAGACTGTTTGCCATTGGTTTTAAAATTCATTTGGAAAGTGAGAATTCACATTTATGTAAAAAAATTGCCAATAAACCAGATTTCATAAAGGTGTTTAGAGGTTAAATGCCGAATGATTAATTTATGCTTTAGTAATTTTTTTAATAATTTGGAGGAAAGGTAAGGGATCTGAGGAAAATGTTGATGATGAATAGTATAGAAGGCTTAAAGATTCTGAGAATTAAGTTGGAGACCATATTAATCATCCTAGAAACAGAATAGGAAACCAAATGGAGAAGACGTTTAAGTGGAATTCAGAGTGCTGGACAAAGAGAAAATAGGTAAGGTAGGGCCTGAGTCCTACCACTGACTTTGCCAAGGGAACCCAGGCAGGACTCTTTCCTTTTGTGGGACATAATTCATTCACTAGCTAAAGGGGACATTTGTGATCTATTATTTTCCTGCATCGTCAGAAAATTTCCTCTGTGTGTGACTCTGTGCAGCTTCTTTGTTGAATATGTTGAAGGCTTGTGAAAGGCAAAAGAATGTGGGAAGTGTGAAGGCTAATTGTGATACAGAAATAATAGTGGAATCTCATATTCTTTCATTTCTACACGACTACACAACAATTATGACATTTTTCTTTTGTACTTGTTCTCTTTTGCTTCTCCAAACTGCATCAGACAGTTACTACGCTGTGAGTGCCTGGGTATTTACAAGAACGTGTGTGGAGGTACATATTGGACAATGATAATGTGGTCGCTCTGGGAAGATTGGTGCTTTCATGCCCTAATGGTGATGATATGCTTTAAATGATGTGCTTATTATGTGAACCATCAGGAAAATTTGCTAAGAGGGCTTTATTCCATCTATGGAACTATGATGATGATCAAGTAATATTCAAAAGTAGTGTAATTAGTTTAATTATAAATGAAGGCATTGCTTACATTCAAAATCCCAATAAAGAAATGAAGTTGATAGTCTGTGCTGATTCAGAAGAAAATATCATCTTCCAAAGTCAAAGAAATTAACTGTGAAGGCTTGATCAAAAAGCGTAGATCGTGTGAGATCAGGAATCTTGAATACTCCTCATTTTTAGTGAGGAAGGCTTTTTGATATTAAAAGCACAAGAAGCCAGAGCATTATTATGTAGAGAATTGATTGATTACTTTAATCAATGACTTCTTCAAAGGCAATTCTGAGATATGACTGGGGAAACTGAAGTGAGCCAACTGGCCGTTAGTGGTCAGCACTGCTCCGTGGGAAGGATGTGTGTGCATCTTTACAATCAGACCTCGGAGAGACTTTCTGGGAGAATTGTGGCTTGCGTAAGGATCGGATCTGAGTAGAGTTTAATAAAAGTCTGCTTTGAAGTGATTTGTTTATCTTCTCTGAGCAATTTATTATTTTTTTAAAATGGATTGATTTATTTATGTGTTGGTGTATTCCTCTACTGCTTTTTCTCATCTGAACCAAAAGCACTTTGCAAATATCAGAGCTCAGATTTTTAAAAGATCATTGATTTTTTTTTCAACCGCCCTGAAGGTAGTCTGTCACACATCATCATTTATTTCTGAGAGAGGGATATTGATAGCATAATATTAAAATCTTTCATTTGAGATTTTTTTTTTTTTTTTTTTGTCCAGCAATAACCTAAATTCATAGGAGTTTTGTGTTTGCCTTCATCTATCAGAATTGCTATACTTCCCAGGATAATATAGTTATCTTGTTGCTTGATATAAGGAAAAGGCATTGTGTGTCAATAAAAACTGTCATTTCTGAATACATTCCTGTATGATAACCAGATAGTTGAGCAGACTCTGAGGAGCTGTTGAAATCTGCCCAGTATGACCAGCGTTCTTAAAGTTTGGTCTGGTCAGTCATCCCTGAGGATCTTGTCAACCTCTTCCAGTCTTCCTCCCTTGCTTTTCTTCACTTTATGTCGTTTACTTAGTTTACTTTTCACCAGCTGAGCTTAAGAAAAGCTCAGTTTAGGTATCAGCAGTCTTTGAGTGAGAAAACCATTTGTGAGTTTAAAACCCTGCCCAGTGATGACACCAGTAATATGGAAGCAAGAGGAGAGAAAATATGGACAAGTAAAGTGCCCAGTGGGCTTTGCAAGGGTAACCTTTCTCACTTGCCCATTTCCAATGTAGCATGCTTCTCTACTGTTGGAATTATCTTCCATTTGATTCCTGTTTTCACTCTAATGTCATTTTCTTCGCTTAGATCTTCAGATTTTTCTACCGAAAGTGTCTCTCTGCCTCTGGTCTCACCCTCTCCACCACATGGATGCTGGTTTTCTTTCTAATGTGCAGATAACGTAATCTGGTTGTCTATGTACAGTCCTTTAGTGGTCTCTCAGTGTCCACAGAATAAGATCAGATTCCTGAAGAAGGCACAGATGGCATCTGCAGTCTGGCTCAAGCCCAGGTTCAGCCTCATTTTTGACCATATCCAGTGGTGCAACCCGAAGAAGGCAATGGGACCCCACTCCAGTACTCTTGCCTGGAAAATTCCATGGACGGAGGAGTCTTGTAGGCTACAGTCCATGGGGTTGCAAAGAATCGGACACGACTGAGCGACTGCCCTTTCACTTTTCACTTTCATGCATTGGAGAAGGAAATGGCAACCCACTCCAGTGTTCTTGCCTGGAGAATCCCAGGGATGGGGGAGTCTATGGGGTCGCACAGGGTCGGACACGACTGAAGCGACTTAGCAGTAGCAGCAGTGGTGCAACCAGGCTGAGTTCCTGGGAGCTGGCAGAACATGCTCGGCTCCTTTGTTCCTCTGGGCCTTTGATCACAGTGTTCTTTACTGGCCTGGGACCTATTTCCTCCTGAGCTCTGCCAGGGAACCCCGTTTCATCTTTCAAGACTCAGATCTAAGGCAGTTGCTCTCTTTTCATGCCCTCATGCCCTCTCTCATCCCAACCTGTACTAGGATTAACTAATCTCTTCTTTATTTTCCACTATATCTTGCACCTTTGGGGAATGCTTTATTAGATCTGCTTCTTTTAATGCCTTTATCTTCATCCTAGTTTGAAAGGACCTTTAGGCCAGGGGCCATGGACCTTTTTTTTATTTTTATTTTTTTACCTTACCTGGTTCTTTGAATACATTAGGTATTTGATAAATAGTTGTTGAATAAAAGAATGACTGGATCATCAGAGTAAAAATAAAAGAGTAAGTTCCACATGATTTTAGATAAAGGACAGATCATGTAAGGCTTCTGTGATCTGGGAAGGTCTTAAAAGGTGAGGACCAAGTTACCGTGGTAGACAGTATTTGGAGTGGAGGGAAGAAACAAGGATATTCATGACCAGGAAGGATGGTTTAGAGCTGAGACTGATGTGAGATAGCTTCCTTTGAGCTTATGATGGGACAGTACTTCTGGAGATGTTATTTTCTGATTTAAGATATTTCAATTGGCCTATGTAGTAATTTTTAAATCCTTTAGTGTTGGGTAGTTTTTATAAGTCAAATAAAAACTCAGCCCACTAGTAGCTTCATGAGCTTGACCAAGTTCTTTAACTTTTCTGAGTCTCAATTAGGAAATCATAAAATGGTAAATGCTGTTATTTTATTTATCTGTTACAATAAACACTTCACAGTGTTGGGAGTATAGTTGGTTTACAATGTTGTGTTACTTTCTGTTGTATCGCAAAGTGATTCAGTTATATATATATGTGTGTGTGTGTAATGTTAAAAACTAAAGAAGATATATATACATATATTTATCTTCTTTTTTAATATATTCCTTTCCACTATAGTTTATCCATAAACATGATGCCACAAACAGAAATATGGAAAAATGGGACACATGATCCCAGATTCTTTTGGGGATGGGAAAGGAATAAGCCCCTCTCTGTAAAGAGTTTGCCTGCAGTACAGGAGACCCAGGTTTGATCCCTGGGTTGGGAAAATCCCCTGGAGAAGGAAATGGCAAAGCATTCCAGTATCCTTGACTGGAAAATCCCATGGATAGAGTTGCCTGGTGGGCTGTAGTCCATGGGTTGCAAACAGTCAAATATGACTGAGCAACTTCACTGTATAGCGTGACTGACAGTGGTGTTTAATTGTACCACTGTACCCTCAGGTTCAAGGGAGAGTTAGGTCTACTAAATTGTAGGCTGGTCTGCCAAGCTGCCTGGTGCCCTATGTGGTCTAACAAAGCTTCAGCTTACAAACTGGAAACGATACCCTGAAACCACTTGTGATACTGAATCCTCCTGGGAACTGGCATGGGATATGGGGTGAGGTGGTAAAAATGCAGACATTCCATGGTTGGAGCTCTGAGCTTAGGGGATCTGGTGTGACTACAAGCCTAAGCTGAGGGCTGTGCCCTGCTGAAAACACCTAATAGACTGGTGCTTCCTTTCTGACTGTGACCCCAAGGATGGGCCACATGCAAATTCCCCAGAGACCAGGACTCCTAAAATTTCTCTCTTATGTTGAAGTGAAAGTCATACAAAATAGAAGTTGGAAGCATTAATTTTGGAATCACTGGACAACATTTAAATCATGACCCTTTCCAGTTAGATGACCCTCAAAAAGTTATTTAAGCTCTCTGAACCTGTTTAACAATTTACAAATGGAGTTAACAGTGCTTATTTCAGAGTTGTTTTGACTTTAAGTGAGAAAATATATTGAAAGCAGCTATCGTGATGCTCCAAATCCTAAGAGGTTGCTGATAGTAATAGTTTTGATTTTTCCTCCCAGATGAATGCAGGCCAGGGTTCTGGCTCAAGGTGGCATACAGTGGCTGAGAGCCTGATTGGTTATTTCCCACAGGCTTTCATGCGTGAGGCTAAAAGGCAATCTCTGGCAGTATAAAGAAACCAAAACCAAATTAACTCTCTCACTGAGCTGGCAGTCTGTGGAGGGATCGGGCCCAAAGGGAGAATCTAGGTGTAAACCAACACAAGTAGGAGGGCTCCGAATGGAGGATGGTGGCACACGGTGGAGAACTGACTTAAAGGCTGAGCTGAGGGCTGTGGCATCTTTATAGGGTACTCACCTCTGCCAGTCTGTGTGCGAAGAGAACCCTGAAGGGCACAGAGTTGGAGGGGATGGCAGTAATTTGGGCCCATGATGCTTGTGGCTGGGAGCCGAGGCAAGGCCCATTGGGGAAAGCCTTATGGGAAGAAATTTGTGCTGATGCTTCTGTGAACCTTGGATCTTCACCCAGTGTTGGGGCTTAGAGGGCTCTGTTGGCTCAGGCAGGTCCTCTTTTATCCTCAAAGCAACCCTAAGTTCAAGGGTTTAACTGTATTTTTATTATACATTGTCCAGAGCATAGTAGCCCCCAAATGATTTTTGTTTTTTTTGACATTGAATCCATTTGCTAGAGTGTGTTGATATTTTTTGGAGAGTGGTTATGTCTTTCTTTTTTTCGAGCTAGACCGGCACATTCATTTATTTCCAGCCAGTGAGGCTGTTCCAATTTTTGTTTGGGAAGTAGCCACTTGAGTTTTACTATTCTGTGTGCTTTGGGCCTCATTTGGGAGTTTAAATTATTTTACAATGGATAGGGACTGTAGGACTGAGAATCCCAAATCACAGGACAATTTTCAAATTCAAGGATAGTCAGAAAGGTGTGCTTTGCAGAATATTTTACTCTAGTTTCTCTAATGTAATTAGTTTTGAAGGAAAAAAAAAAAACAACCCAACATTCAACAGAAAATCAGGAATAGAGGATTAATCTAATACTTCCCAGTGGAGAGAATGAGGCTGGGTTCAGACTTCACTGCATATTCTAAGCACACCTGAAAAGAGCAACAGGCTATCTCAAAACCCTCTTTCACTGTCATTTCTTTTAGACACCCAGATAGTAATCTCAGGATAGGATTTTTTTTTTCAGAAACATTTGGGAAACACCACCACCAAACTGGGATTTCCCAGGAGGTGCCTAGTGATAAAGAACCCACCTGACAGTGCAGGAGACACAAGAAATGCAGGTTCGATCCTTAGGTTGGGAAGATCCCCTGGAGGACATGATGGCAAACCCCTCCAGTATTCTTGCCTAGAGAATCCCATAAACAGAGGAGCCTGGTGGGCTTTGATTTATGGGGTTGCAAAGAGTCAGACACGATTGAAGTGACTTAGCACACGTGCGCACACCTATACACACCACCAAACTACTTAGAGACGCAGAACAGGTTGCATAAGCGGTAGCTCTCAGCTGCTCTGTGGCTGAGAATTAGCTTGAGGTTCCTGCTTTATGTATGTAGTTTGATGTCAGGCTCAGACTTCAGTAGTTGCTGTATGAGGGCCCAGTGGTTGTGGCTCCTGGGCTCTAGAGCACAGCCTCAATATTTGTGGTGCAGCAGCTTTGTTGCTTCGTGGCATGTGGGATCTTCCCAAATCAGGGACCAAACTACCCAGGGAATCCCTCGATCAAGTTCTTACCTGCTTCATAAGTCAGTGTGTGTGAGTCTTTCTCTACAACCTTATGGCAAGCTTGGAGAGGATGTATATCTTCGTAACCTGTGTGTCCCACAGGCCTAGAATATTACCAACCACTTAAAAAAAATCTGTTTTAGTTGTCTGTCACAGTAATGTTAATAATCTTTTTCTTTAATAGGTGTATTTAACATTTTAGAGTCCTTTTATTGAATAATGATTTTGGTTTTGATGAAGATAGTAGCCTCAATTCATGCAAAATTTATACTGAAATCCTGCTGAAGTTATGCTGAACTTCCACACATGGCGTTTATTGTAAAATAGAAACTTTGTATGCATAGGATGGAGCATTGATTAAAAAAAATTTTTTTATATAGAATCATCATAGAATTTGTAGGGCAAATTCTTGTGATACCTTTTCAATTTCCTTCTGTTGTTTCTGAATACTACTTCATAATGGTATCATCTCCATCACCATATGCTTCTCAAACATGTTAGTTCAGCAACAGACTTGTATTATCAGACTTAATATAAAATGTGCTACAAGAACTTAAATTTACCGTGCCCACTCAGCATTCCTAATAGATGTTATCTTGAATCTTTGTATTATGTTATAGACCTATGGGACCAGAGAATGAGAACATCCCAGTTCTCTAGGGCCTATCCCCTGCATGGAATAGCTAACAGTGGCAGATGTTTGGCTGTCATTCTCTCTCTCTCCTCTTCTCCTTGTCCCCCTCCTCCAAGAGTATAAACAATCTATTTTTATGGAAAAATTGAAGTAAGGCAAGGCAATCCAAATTAACTGCAGGTCCATGATTGTAAGTGAAGTGAAGTCACTCAGTCATGTCCAACTCTTTGCGACCCCACGGACTGTGGCCTACCAGGCTCCTCCATCCGTGGGATTTTCCAGGCAAGAGTATTGGAGTGGGTTGCCATTTCCATGATTGTAGGGGTCAGATATATTGACTGTTGTGTGCCCAGTGTTAAAAAGTGCCTGGCATGTCATAGGTAGTCAGTTAATCTGTTGAATATATGAACAAATAAGTTTTAATGTGCTTATTAACTGTCTATAACAAGAAGAGCTTTATTCCCCTTGATTCAGGATATGGTGATGGGTAGGGTCATCATTTTTTTGTTCTATCTTTATGAGACCTCAGGGTTTTCTGCTGTATCTTTGTTACTTATGACAATACTAACACTAATAGCATTTAAATAATGCATTTCACTCTGTAATAAGTAAAATTTAGTAAGATGTACATATATGCGCTTTCACTTTATTTTTGGAACAACACTGAGCGATCGATGAAACAAGGTCCAACAAATGGTGACGCTCTTCCTTCCCCCACTCCTGTACCACAGCCTTCCTTCCATAGCAGGGATGACAGACAGAGTTCTTGACTAGTGAGGAGACCAAAAATAGAAAGATGTGTTATGTGCCATAAGCCACACATCAAGTTTATAACAAAGACAAAATTATATGAGTCTGACATTTTTTCCACTTTAAATTTATTGTGGATTTAACTGACTTCATATTTCATTCAATAGTTTCTTTGAGATGTCACAGAAATTCTGTGATGGATGCATATTTAAAATTATTATAAAATCAACATTGAATGAAATAAAGAAGTGCTATTTATAATAGATAAGAAAATACTATTTTTCAGAGCCAAGCATTATCTTATTTTTATTGGGATTTTGAAAGTATTTATTCATTTCCCTAGATAAAAGACTGTACGTGATTTGGAATACAAAGAATAAGATTTGAAAATGATTTATAAATCTCTTTTTTTTGTTTTTGTTACTTTTTTGAATTCTTAGGAGTAGGTGAAGATGTTCCTTCTGGACTCTGCTTTTTTTTAACATTGGTTTTTGAAGGATTGTTTTTCTTTCTTTCTTTCTTTCTTTTTTTTTTTTTGCCCTTTTCAAATAGTCAGAAGTGTCATTTGTATGGTACCATGTTCTGAGGACAAATTGTTAAAAAAACAGGTAAAGATTTATAATAGTTACTAAAAGATTGTATGAGTAACATCTTTTGTACTTATCCATTACCTATTTTGTGGACTTAATTTCATGTTGTAGACTATTTTAAAAGTAAAATTTGGATTTTATTCTGAATTTTTTTCATATTAACAAAGGGAAAAAACACTGTCTAATGAGATTTTTAAAGTTATATCTTATAGGAAAGCCTAAATTTGAGGTAAAAAAGGATTGATCTTATTTTGATTTTGGTCTAAGACTTTACTTGGTTGAAGTATGCTTATTCAAAACTGGAGACCTCAGAAAGTGCTTGAAACTTGATTAAAAACACACACACACACAACCTGGATGCTCTGCTGGAACATTCTTGAGTGTTTAATGGGTGATTCTAAGGGTGTACGAGATGCTATGTCCAGGGAGATGAGAGATCTTTCCTGCTTGTGGGAGATGGTTTCTATTTCACACAACTCTAGTCTTTTCTGAACTCTGGGATTTGTGTATTTTATATCCAATCTGTCTTTATTCCTCATGGAGAATTGATTTATGTAAACAGGTATCGATTAAGATAACAGCCTTTCATCTATTTTAGACATTTCTTCCAAATGATGAGGACTGTTACCCCTCCATGTCTAGTATTTGAATATTTGGCATAAATGTTTATCTACAGATAATTTTTATGTTTGGAGTTACTAACTCAAATTTGAAAGATATTTGGTTAGCCAAAGGTGGTATCTGACTTTAGGGGAGATGATGGCTGTTAAGTGATGATACATAGATAGAATAGGTCCTGAAAGGCCCCCTGCAAAATTGCTTCTACTGAGCAGTACTTCTGCATTATGCCCTTGACTCAGGGAGGGCTAAAAGGAGCAGGTATACAACTGTATTTATAATGGTGTTATTGAAGACATTGTCTATGTATCTCACACAGAGTCCCTTTTATAAAAACATATCAGAGAAATTTTTCTTACACTTTGGTGCCAGGAAAATTTATACAAATATCTTTCAAGAGATTCTGTTTTTCTCTTTGCTTTGGTTGCTAGGAAGAATAGAACTAGACTTGTAACATGTTTAACAATTAATCAATTATATTTTGGGATACATGTGTATACTAACTTTATTTTACTTTTAACATATTTAATCTCCTTCCGATACTCCACTAAACATTGACACACTTGTTGAATGCCTGTTTGTGTTAAGCACTGCATATGATGCCTGAGATACAATGAAAAGCACAATCTGACATAGCCCCAGCCCCACAGAGCTTAAAAGTCTTTGGCGGGGGGCAGAGATAAGCATTAATCAAATAATCATACAAAGAAATGTAAAAAAGGAAATTGTTACAAGTACAATGAAGGAACATTACATGATGCTATGAGACTCTATTTTGGTTCTAATTCTTCTTTTCCTGTATGTGTTATAGCATTTTTTATGGTAACAGATCCATACATACAGATACACACACATATGTACATGTACAGTGTATCAAGAATACATCTGTGCTTATGTTTTTTTGTGTGAAAATGCTTCTCCAATATAATTAAATGGCTATTTTTCCATTATTTGAAAGTATCACAATATATTTACCTAGTACCTTATCGTTGGGCACTGCTTGTTAACAGTTATTCACTATTGTAAAAAATAATATTACTTTAATTTTCTTTTTTTTTTTTAAACCAAACTTTTCTTATGGGCTCTATTTTAGCCAAAAAACAAAAACAAAACAGAATCTTTTGTAATTCATCAAAGATAGAAGATCTCACTGACAGAGATTAGAGCAGGAAGAAATGTACCATAGTTCAACTAGCTTTTCTTGTGCCCACAACTGTCAGTCACTTCAACTGTGTGGGGCAGCACCTTCCCTATGCCAGGACCTTCAAATCATGCTGTAGTACTAGCCTTCTATTCTTGGGGCTACCTTCCATACTGAACGCTACTAGTCTGTGTGCTCCCATTCATGGGAGTGTTTAAAAATGATGAGTTCTGTTGGTTCTTAGAGTAAATGCAGCATCAGAAAGATCACATCCCTAAGAGGGGTGAGTAGAGGAGAACAAGGCAATCAGGGTCCAGGAATGATGGTTTCTGAACAGTGTGTCTGCTGTAGCCTTCCCATGTTCTAGAACATCCATCACTCTACATTTACTATTGAGGCTGAATAGTTTATCACAGGCTTGTCAACGAATTGTTTTTCTTTATGAATTCCTTGTTCATATCCTTTTGTCAGGTTTTCTATGGATCAGTTTATCACTGTATTATCACTGATTTGTAATGGCTTCTTTTGTATCAAGAATATTTTCATATATGCTGAAGGCATTTAATTCAGTTTGTCTTTACTTTTTAATTGCCTTGTGATATTTTTTAGCATAGTGATTAAACACACAGGCTTTGAGACAAATCTTAGAATCAGATTCTGTTCACTGTATTACCTGTGTATTTGAGTCAAGTTGCTTAACTTGTATGGATTGTTGTGGTTGTATTAGATTCTTTTTGTCTCTGGAAAGAGTAGGTGGAATAAACTGGATAATGTATGTTCATTGTAAAGTATTTAGATAACACAGATATTCTAAAATTTAAAAAATCATTTATAATTTCTAATGCCTCTCTTTGTTTATATTTTCATATATGTATGTTAATGAGCAGTTATGTCTTAATCATGATTCTGGATATATCTGGTATCAAGTTGTTCTCCTTTAATATATTGCAGATATCTTTCTTGGTTAATATTTATGTCCACTTTATCACTTCTAATATTCCAACTATAGATATTCTATAGTTTACCTATTTCATTATTTTTAATTAAATCAATACCAATTTTAATTATTAAATATGTTCTAGGGAGCCCTTCATGATTATTTCTAATAAGCAGAATTTTATGTCAGAAGATTAATACATCTGTAAGTTTTCAGATTTTTCTGTAGCTTCATGCATGATAGGTGTTATCTTTTTTCTTTTCCTTTTTTCTCTTTTGTCAGTTTGATATGTGAAATGATATCTTACTTAAATTTGCATTTCTTTTGGTCACTAGTAGCTTAAACCTGATCACGTATTTGATTGTTTTAATTTCTTTTAAAATAAATCTTCTTGTTAATCTCTTTGCTAATTTTTCAATTGGAATGTTCATTTTTTTTTCTTATAGGTTTCAAGGGTTCTTATATATTGCCAGGATGTTAATCTTTTATCATGCAAATTACAGCTATTTAGTTGCTTTTTCTTTTAACTTTTATTGTTGTTTATTCAAGGAAAAGTTTTGAGTTTTACAAATAAATAAATCCAGCCATCTTTATTTTCTACCTTTAAAGACTCTGTAAGTAGTCATCAATATTTTCTTCAAGTACTTTTTTTTTTTTTTTTTGCTGAACAAATTTCAGGTTTCTCTCTAAATTTTACATTGAAATATAGACTTATAGATATACTTGACACTTAATAAGCTCCACGAGGGCAGCTCACTGTCTGTGTTACTATTTCTTATTGCTGACTATATTCACGGTCCATCACAGGCATATAATACACATTTATCAAATAAATAGTATAACTCTTGAATTGCCTAAACTTTATTTCATTATAAAATGGATGATAGAAATGTCTTTCCTTAACATTTTTAAAAAAGATGTAAATATATTTTCTGAAACATATTTATAATGTTAGTTTTTCTCTGTTTGGAACATTCCTCTTTTTCCTTTTCATCATCTGAACTCTCTATCACCTTTAGATGTCAGCTCAAGCATTGTTTCTGTAGGAAAGGCCTCTGTGATAATCTTTTGACAAGGTCAGATTTCAAGCTGTAAGTTTTCCTAACACTGTTTTTCTCTGTGGCACTTGTTATTCCTGCCATTTCACAATTGTTTGTAGAGTTATTTAGTTATTTCTTTTCCCCAAACAGGCAGAGACTTTACTCTTTTTTACTTACCATTGTGTCCCACCACCTGGTATCAGAGTCTAAGTTTTCTTTATTTATTTGTTTTGAATAGACAAATAAATGAACAGCCTGCTACAAAAATTGCATCCTGAGTTTTTGCACGTGCGTGATCACCTTGAAGACTTTATTATTGATCTTTCTGTTCTGTTATCAGTCCCATACAGATTTAATAACAGCCTAAAAAATTTTAATATCTCTTAGGGGATGATGGCTTTGCACACATCCTCTAAAATAATTCATTTTAGTTTTAAAACGGTCCCAACTAGTCTCACATTTATTCTTCTGGTTGAATTTCATAATCATTTGTCAGGTTCAGAAGATTCTCATTGTATATTTGTGTTTGTGTGTGTGTCAATGTGTTGTTTTGAGAGAAAGGAATTGTTTTAAATTTATAAATTAACTTGAAGAAAGTGTATTTATAATAAAATATGCAAGCTCCCTGACCAGGGATTGAACCTGCAACCCCTGCACTGCAAGGGGAAGTCCTAACCACTGGACCACCAGGGAAGTCCCCCTCTTCCTTTCTGGGGAGGATTTGCACGCCTTGTAGCATCAATGGGCGCTCAGCCCTTAGGAAACACTGGGCTCCACACACGGGCTGAGAATCCAGGAAGAGTGTGGGCCTCCTAGCCTGATGCCCTCCTTTCCTCCTGGCATCTCCCCTCCCTGAGCTCTAGGGCCCTTCCCTGTCCTTAAGGTAGGGGTGGACAGAGGCAAGATGGACTGGGAGAGGGTCCATTCCTCCCCCGCCTTCCCCAGGTGTGAAATGCGCTAGCGGAGTCAAGGTCTACAACAGGACAGAGAAGCGGAGACTCTTCGGCTCGGGCTGGCACTGCCCAGTGAGCTCGTGGCCCTCCCATCTGCCCTGACACTGAGTGGGTCCTTAGGGTTTGGGCTTGGCCTGTCTCTCAGCCTCACCTTTCCTTCCCTGGCGGGAAAAGATGGTTGTGCAGCATATATGACAGGCTCTCAGCAAATGCTTGCTGCTTGAATAAACAAAGAACTTGCTGGTTAGGGTGAAAATCTTCAGGAGATTTTCCCCTGCCACTGTGTTTTAAGGGCTTCCCTTGTGGCTCAGCTGGTAAAGAATCTGCCTGCAATCTGGGAGACCTGGGTTCAATCCCTAGGTTGGGAAGATCCCCTGGAGAAGGGAAAGGCTACCCACTCTAGTATTCTGGCCTGGAGAATTCCATGGACTGTATAGTCCAGGGGGTCGCAAAGAGTCGGACACGACTAAGCAACTTTCACTTCACTTCATGCAAGGTTCTTATTCAGGAATTTGGTATGTAGCTTTTATTTACTTGAATTTTTTTATTTCCCTCAGTTAATTTTTAAATTTTATTCATCTAGAACCTGAACATTTTATGCTATGATTTTTCTTAGACATTTTTGTTCAGGAAAGATTTAACATGGCAGGCTTGAGTTTGATATCTTTTAAAGGGTTTGCTTTCAGGCTTAGACCTTGACTGGCATCTAGAAACTTCTGAAATGTTTTTGGGTTTTGAAATGTTCCCTGTCCCTGCGGTGCTAAGTGGTAAGGTTATTTGGTTTGTCAGAGGTACTGAATTTCATTGTGCTGTTGCTGCTGCTGCTGCTAAGTCGCTTCAGTCATGTCTGACTCTGTGCGACCTCATAGACGGCACCCACCAGGCTCCGCGGTCCCTGGGATTCTCCAGGCAAGAACACTGGAGTGGGTTGCCATTTCCTTCTCCAGTGCATGAAAATTCTTTTAAAGAAACAATCCATGTGGTTCATGATGAGCACCTACTTTCCTTCAGGGAATTTTTAGTGATTGTGGTTGACTTTGCTGGCATTCAGTTCCTGTGGGACCAGCCCCCCCAAATCCTTGAACTATGAGACTTGAGGAATTTTGCCAGGTAAAAACACTACGTACATTACTGCATTTTACTGGTGGACAACACTGGAATCTTACAGGTGAATTTCTTCAGATATTATCTGGTATGTCTTTTTCTCTTATTAGTTTCATTAGTTTTGAGTTTATTCTCTTGGCTTTTCCTAGTAGTCTGAATAATATCACCTCCAAATGATAATTCTGTGTATTTTGTTTTTTATAATATCTATCTTTCGTGTTTATTATTTTTGTCATATTGATCAGATCTAGATGAGTGTTGAGTAGTGCAGTTGACTTCAGGAAACTTTAGTGATTGTGATAGCATTTGAATATGTTTTCAATTGTCTTAGTGTAATATTCTTAATACATCCCTTAACATCTAGTTTAGCATCTGGTTCACATAGAGTTTCATAAGAAGCTCATGATACATTTAATTAAAGCCTTTTTTTGCATCCATTGAGATGGTCTATTGCCTTTTCAGTTCTTTATTAATCAGAGAAATTGTTTTATATATATATGTTATATACTTTTTTTAAATTTAGAAAACATAGTAATTTATTGCCTTTAATAATTTAATTGCTTAAATTATTAAGTAAATTTATTTACTTAAATGTATTAAATTATAAATAAATCTCTTAATTTATTAATTAAAGTAATAGAGGTTAATAGAACAATGCATGATGCAATATGTCCTCTTGTGATGTCAGAAGATAAAACAATTTGGTAGAATAATACATAGAATAATTAAGATTATTCAGCATTTTTTATAGGACATTTACAGTGTAGTTTATACCTGGCATTTGTTTATCAAAATGTATATTCTCTGAATTTCAGCAATATTGTCACATGTAGCTCAGTTTGTATATATTTTTACTTTTCTATGTATTTTTGGTACAGAGAAATGCCTGCTACATTCAGACAAATATTTTTCAAAGTATTAACTTATACTTCCAGCTCTCTTGCTCAACTTTTAATACAGTATGATAAAATATTTTGTGTTTTACATAACTGTCACAGAGCCTATAATGGTGATTTTTTTTTTTTTTTTTTTGGAAAGGGTACCCAGATGCTAACTGAATACTTGGTTTGGAAATACTGACAAGGCATGAGAGAGAATGATGTCATAAGATGGTTCTCATCCTCCTCTCTAATTACTCAGGATCATTGTAGATTATTTCATTTTGCCAATATTTACTTCCTATGTTCTAAAACTAGATTACTAAAAGGTAATAGTTTATAGTTAAAACTGAGGAAAAATTAAGTTTAAATATATAAAATTTTAAAATAATAGCTGGCTGTATCACTAATCCTATAGTAATAGCTGGCTGTATC